>NW_012111205.1:0-2384 GCF_000951035.1 Colobus angolensis palliatus
GGCAGGAGAATCACTTGAACTCGGGAGGCGGAGGTTGCAGTGAGCCAAGATCACGCCACTGAACTCCAGTCTGGGTGACAAAAGCGAAACTTTATCTCAAAAAAAAAAAAAAAAAAAAAAAAAAAAGAGAGAGAAACCAAGTTTGCAAATACATGACCATGCAGGTGTGTTCTGGGGTAGACACCGTCCTATAGCATTCTCATTCTGGTGATGGCACCTCAACACTCTCTAGAGAACCTGTGTAGTGCACACTGTTGGCCCATGCCATCTGTGTGGAGCAGGTGCCACACTTCTTCTCTGTCAGGCGTGTGTATTTGGCCGATGTCTGGGCAACCAATGTAGGTCACATTCCTGGCCAGAGTCATTAACTCTCTGACCATGTGGAACTCAGTTCTGAATTTCCATAGACTCATTTAGGGGGCGGAGGGAAAGAATGCTTTCTTCTGTTTGGGACACAGTGTTAGGCTGTCATCACTGCTTGTGTCTAGCTCACTTCCAGATAGAAAGATCTGCCTGGGAGTGAAACAGAAGTGAGAGCCAGAAAGAGTGGTTGAGACTGAAAGGGTGGGAGAAACTGGGAGCACTTTGGGGAGGAAGAGAGGGACCAAGTAGCTGGGACCTTATTTGATTATTGTATTCAGAGGTTCCTTGAACTGGTGTAGTCCCCAATTACCAGCTAGATAAATTAACCATGCTCCTGTTTTTACTAAGCCATTTGAGTTGTGGTTCTGTCAAATACAATCTCATAATCTCTAACTAATAAAAAATGCTAAAGAGACAGATTTATATACAAGAAGCAGGACGAGTGCAAAGAACTGGAAATTAGTTTGAGTGGGAAAAATGAGACCTGATTAAAAACAATATTTGAGAACTGAGCAGAGACATATATATATATATATATATATATATATATGTAATTAATAAAATGTGCCATAAGGGACACAGGCAAAACAACATTGTCTTCATCCACTATGCACTGCTATAATAGAATACAAAATATTAGGTAATTTATTTTTTAAAAGAAATATATATCTCACAGTTCTGGAGGCTGAGAAGTTCAATATCAAGGTGCTGGTGCATGGTGAGGGCCTTCATGCTGTGTCATCCCATAATGTAAAGCAGAAAGGCAAGAGAGAATGAAAGAGCACAAGGGCAGGAAGGGGCCAAATATACTTTTATAACAAGGTCACTCTTGCAATAACAGTAATGGGCAAATTCCTAATGACCTAATCACCTCTTACTAGGAATTCTTTTTTCAACACTGTTGCACTGGGATTAAGTTTCCAACTCTTGAACTCTGGGGACACAATCAAGCCACAGCAGACATGGTAACTATTTTCCTCTAAAAAAAATGACATAAGTAAGCAAAATAGTTTTTAGGGTCTTGCTTTCAACTTTCCTAAATGCCAAACAAATAACTTATAGGTAACAGTCAATACTCATGAGAAGCACCTGGATAATTTTCATTCTTCCTTCACTTCTGTGAGAGGTGAAGCCAGCTGGACTTCCTGGTCAAGTGGGGACTTGGAGAACTTTTCTGTCTAGCTAAAGGATTGTAAATGCACCAATCAGTACTCTGTAGAAACATGCCTATCAGCACTCTGTGTCTAGCTAAAGGATTGTAAATACACCAATCAGCACTCTGTAAAAATACACCAATCTGTGCTCTGTGTCTAGCTAACGGATTGTAAATGCACCCATCAGAACTCTGTAAAATGGACCAATCAGCACTCTGTAAAATGGACCAATCAGCACTCTGTAAAATGGACCAATCAGGGCTCTGTAAAATGGAGCAATCAGCAGGATGTGGGCGGGGACAAATAAGGGAATAAAAGCTGGCCTCCCCAGCCTGCAGCAGCAACCTGGTAGGGTCCCCTTTCAAACTGTGGAAGCTCTGTTCTTTTGCTCTTCATAATAAATCTTGCTGCTGCTCACTCTTTGGGTCTGCACCACCTTTTAAGAGCTGGAACACTCACCACGAGGGTCTGCAGCTTCATTCCTGAAGTCAGGGAGACCATGAACCCACAGGGAGAAACAAGCAACTCCAGACGTGCCACCTTTAAGAGCTATAACATTCCCCCTGAGGTCTGCAGCTTCATTCTTGAACTCAGTGAGACCAAGAAGTTACCAGAAGGAACCAACTCCGGACACATTATGTGCCACCTTTAAGAGCTGTAACACTCACTGCAAGGTCTGCAGCTTCAGTCTTGAAGTCAGTGAGACCAAGAACCCATCAGAAGGAATAAATCCGGACGTATCTGTGCATTACTAGCATTACCTCTGTGAAACACTTCCTGACTCCCCAGCTTCCGGTTAGGCGCCCTTTGCAGCGTCACCTTTTTTGTTTGCCTGTTTTTATGCATTTTTATTTATTTATTTATTTA
>NW_012111206.1:0-1252 GCF_000951035.1 Colobus angolensis palliatus
TGTACTGAAAATACAAAAATTAGCTGGGTGTGGTGGCAGGCACCTGTAATCCCAGCTATTCGGGAGACTGAAGCAGGAGAATGGCTTGAACCTGGGAGGCAGAGGTTGCAGTGAGCGGAGATCATGCCACTGCACTCCAGCCTGGGCAACAGAGTGAGACTCTGTCTCAAAAATAAATAAATAAATAAATAAATAAATAAAATAAAAATACAAAAATTAGCCTGGCATGGTAAGGCATGCCTGTAGTCCCAGCTACTTGGGAGGCTGAGGCAGGAGAATTACTTGTGCCCGGGAGGTGGAGGTTGCAGTGAGCTGAGATCGCACCATTGCACTCTAGTCTGGGCTACAGAGTGAAACTTCATCTCAAAAAAGAAAAAAAAAAATCAAGTAGATAAGATGGTTAGGGAAGGCTGTTGTAGGAAGGTACTGGAAGACTGGAAGTTGAATATTCCTGGGGAGGGAACAGCTTCTGAAAGTAAAACAAACGTAGTGATTCAGGGACTGGAAAAGAATCAGCTAAGAGGAGTGGCATAGGTCTTTATATTTTTAAATATATGCTTTATTTTGCAATACTTTTTTTTGTGTTTTTTTTGAGACAGGGTCCCCCTCTGTCACCCAGGCTGGAGTGCAGTGGTGTGATCATGTCTCACTGCAGCCTCAACCTCCTGGGCCCAAACCATCCTCCTACCTCAGCCTCCTGAGTAGCTGGGACCACAGGCACACACCACCACACGGGGTGCCTTATTTTATAGAGACAGGATCTCAGAATGTTGTCCAGGCTGGTCTCAAACTCCTGGGTTCAAGAGATCCTCCTGCTTTGGCGTCCCAAAGTGCCAGGGGATTACAGTCATGAGCCACCATGCTCGCCTGGAATACTTTTATACTTGCAGAAAAGTGACAAAGATAAAGTTACAAAGATAATAGAGAGAGTTCTCATCTACTCCTGACTCAAGTTCCTCTAATGTTGCCATCTTACATCCTCATGTAATGTACATGGTACATGAGTCACAACTAAGAAACTGGCCAGGACTATTAGGTAAACTGCAGGCTTTATTTGGATTTTACCAGTTTTTACACTAATGTCCTTTGTTTCTGGTCCTGGATCCAATCTGGACTACCATATTAGATTTAGTCACTCTCTTTCCTTAGTCTCCTCTAATCTGCGGCCCTCTCTGTCTTTCCTTGTTTTTCACAACCTTGAGAGTTGGGGGAGTACTAAGTTATTTTGTAAAATGAAGGTCTTTTTTTTTTT
>NW_012111207.1:0-1036 GCF_000951035.1 Colobus angolensis palliatus
AGGCAGAGGTTGCAGTGAGCCGAGATCATGCCACTGCACTCCAGCCTGGGCAAGAGTGAGACTTCATCTCAAAAAGAAAAACAAAAACAAAAACCACACAAACAAACAACAACAAACAACAAACCACTGCCTACAACCAACCTAGCCAAATATTTTCCCCAGGATGATTACACATTCTAATCCCCATTACCAGAAATAATCACTTCTACTGTTGTTATTCTAGAATCAGTCTCAAAGAATAAACGACTTCCTCGACGTTTTCTTGGTTTAGTGGTCTCAGTGCCACCAAACCTTAACTGAAATAAACCATGGTCACTCCATTTTTATATTCATCCTTCTAGCCAGCAAATGAACCAACAAATACCTAGAGATACGTAGTATGTAGAATCAAACAAACCTTTCTGCTCTCATAGAGCTTTCATTCCAGTGGGGTGGATGAAGAACATATCACTACCTTCCTAGCCATATTCTGATGATCAGACCTCTCCTATTTCTTTTACTTACCACTTACATTCATTGCTACCACTCTCTCAGGTCCATCAAATAAAATACAAATATATAATATTTGTTTTTCCTTCTTTATCAAAAATATACAATCAACACACTCATTGTCACAAAACAGGGCCTGAAGATAGAATCTTCAAGTCATCCTACTTTTATAATCACATGTGATCTAGCTTTCTAATTCTGCATTCCTTTGAAACTCCTCTCTCAAAGTAACGGCCCAATTATTGATAAATTCAGTCCTCCACCCTCCTCAACACAGAGGCTTTCACATTAATGATATCCTATAAGAGGCTTATTCCTCCTTTGACTTTGAAAATATCATATTCTGATGCTTTCCCTCCTATTTCTCTTCTATATATTTTTGACATGGAGTCTCTCTCTATCACCCAGGCTGGAGTGCAGTGGTGCGATCTCGGCTCACTGCAACCTCCGCCTCCCGGGTTCAAGCGATTCTCCTGCCTCGGTCTCTCAAGTAGCTGGGATTACAGGCACCTGCCACTATACCTGGCTAATTTTTGTACTTTTAGTA
>NW_012111208.1:0-1111 GCF_000951035.1 Colobus angolensis palliatus
CTGCACTCCAGCCTGGGCGACAGAGTGAGACACCATCTCAAAAAAAAAAAAAGAACGTAAACCCTACGAGGGCAGCAGCCTCATGTGCACCAGAGACTTGTGGGGGGCACGTGTAAGCACCCCGTCGTTAATGGGGCCCTGAGAAGCCACAGGACAGGCTGAGACCACATGAAGAACAGCCCCAGGAGCGCAGAGATCCCAACCCCGGATGCCTGAGGGTCGTGTAGGAACACAACAACCTGGAAGTGCTCCCATCCTGCAGACAGACTGGGGAGGCCAGGGGTGTGCACGGAGCTTCTGCCCGGAGCCCTGCACTCCACAAGAATCAGCTTAGATCTTGACCTCCTCCTCCTTCCCCGGGGCCCCGCCTCTCTCCCATCTCACAGCCTGCACGGCCCCCTAAGGGGTCAGGAGGGAGGGACACCTGCTCTTTCATATGTGACCCACCCGGCATGGCCGCAGCTCGGCGGGCAACCCCAGGACTGGCGCTTCCAGCTTGGACTAAATTTAATTTCACCCTCCAAAGGTGGGGGTGGCTGCCTTGAATGGATTCCAAGAATTCCAAGGGTAAACCCCGTGTCTCTGGACTCAGCCATCAGTCACTTTTTCCTGTGTCCCTCGGAGAGCTCGGGACCCAGGAGATGCTGAGGCTACAACATTTGCTCTTAAACTTTTTAAAAGTAGGCGATGATTGTGACAAGGCCGACAGGGACTGGATGCATGAGTGTGCTGTCCCATAGGCACGGCACCCCGGAGGAGGAGAAGGGGGCTACAGCTGGGTTGACACATCAAGATTCCAGAAAAGAGAAGAGAAAGTCAGTTTCAGAAAAGGGGAAAAAAATCAAAATGACAGGTTTGTCAGAAAAATAATTTACATTCTAAAACCTTAGTTGCTTAAAAATAATGTATGTATATATTTTTCAGACAACAATTCTGACAATTTTATATGGTTGATGGGTCAGATATTAGGTTGAACTCTGTAAGATAATCATTTTTGAGGTTGGAAAATAGTCAAATGTGGCTCACGCCTGTAATCCCAGCACTTTGGGAGGCCGAGGCGGGCGGATCACAAGGTCAGGAGATTGAGACCATCCTGGCTAACACAGTGAAA
>NW_012111209.1:0-336 GCF_000951035.1 Colobus angolensis palliatus
CCAGCACTTTGGGAGGCCAAGGCAGGTGGATCACGAGGTCAGGGGATCGAGACCATCCTGGCTAATAAGGTGAAACTCCATCTCTACTAAAAATACAAAAAATTAGCCGGGCATAGTGACAGGTGTCTGTAGTCCCAGCTACACGGGAGACTGAGGTAGGAGATGGCATGAACCCGGGAGGCAGAGCTTGCAGTGAGCGGAGATCGTGCCACTGCACTCCAGCCTGGGCGACAGAGCAAGACTCTGTCTCAAAAAAAATTAATTCCTCTACCAAGAGAAATTCTAAGACATTTTCATATTTCTCAACTGATTCCAAGGTTAGAAATACAGAATCGG
>NW_012111209.1:5401-5865 GCF_000951035.1 Colobus angolensis palliatus
TTCAAGTGATTCTTCTGCCTCAGCCTTCCGACTAGCTGAGATTACAGATGCGCAACACCCTGCCCAGATAAATTTTGTGGTTTTAGTAGAGACAGGATTTTGGCATGTTGGCCAGGCTGGTCTCAAACTCCTGGCCTCAGGTGATCCACCTCCCTCAGCCTCTCAAAGTGCTGGGATTACAGGTGTGAGCCACCATGTCAGGCCTTATTTTCCTTTCTATATTCTTAGTAGTTAAGAAGGTTCTATCATGCTGTAATTTTTGTAGTCTGTACTGTTCCAAAAGTTACTATTCTGAATGTCTTTTCAAATTACAAGTATATACACACACATACACTTCATCTCTGTTTTATAGAAACCTTTTGATTACACAGAGATACCTGGTTTAAATTTATTTTTATAATCTCAAGTAAGTTCGGAAGCTGCCTTCCTTTGGACCCTTGTCACAACCACCACACACACTTCCT
>NW_012111209.1:10525-10885 GCF_000951035.1 Colobus angolensis palliatus
AAAGCCGTTAATCCTGGCTGTGTGTGGTGGCTCACTCCTGTAATCCCAACACTTTGAGCTCAGGAGTTCGAGACCACCCTGTCTCTGAAACTGTCTCTACAAAAATACAAAAACTAGCCAGACAAGGTGGTACAAGCCTGTGGTCCCAGCTACTCAGAGGAAGCTAATGTGGGAAGATCACTTGAGCCTGGGAGGCAGAAGCTGAGTGAGTGGAGATCGCATATCTAGCACTCCAGCCTAGACAACAGAGCAGGACCCTGTGACCAAAAAAAAAAAAAGCAGTCCTACAAGAGAACAACACTTAATACAGCTTCAGTGGGGGATTAACACTGATGAAATCCATTTACCCAGGTATCCACT
>NW_012111209.1:10961-11236 GCF_000951035.1 Colobus angolensis palliatus
AGGCAGGAGAATCACTTGAACCTGGGAGGTAGAGGTCGCATGAGTCACTGCACTCCAGCCTGAGTGACGGAGCAGGACTCAGTCTCAACAACAATAACAACAAACGTGTCCCAACAGAAGCTGATAGGGTCAACGAGTACTCAAAGGAAGGAGTTTTGCTAAAAGTCAGGAGAACAAGCTAAGGAGGTGATGCACAGAAAGCTGCTCCCCTTGAAGTTGAATGATTCTGCTGAACACAGGTTCATGTATTTGGTTCTCCATTAGAAATACACTAG
>NW_012111209.1:11286-11614 GCF_000951035.1 Colobus angolensis palliatus
TGGCTCTGTCATCCCAGCACTTTGGGAGGCCAAGGCAGGCAGATCACCTGAGGTCAGTAGTTTGAGACCAGCCTGGCCAGCATGGTGAAACCCCACCTCTACTGAACATACAAAAAATGAGCAAAGTATTGTGGTGCACGCCTGTAGTTCCAGCTGCTCGAGAGGCTGAGGCAGGAGTATCGCTTAAAAACTGGAAACAAAGGTTGCAGTGAGCCTCCAGCTTAAGCTACAAGAGCGAAACTCCACCTCAAAAAAAAAAAAAAAAAGAAAAGGTGCAGGGGAAGGAAAAGACTCAGCTCAACATCGTCATCTGATTTGGGCAAGTCCA
>NW_012111209.1:11677-12011 GCF_000951035.1 Colobus angolensis palliatus
ATTTGCTTGAACCCAGGAGGCAGAGGTTGTAGTGGGCTGAGACTGTGCCACGGCACTCCAGCTTGGGCGATAGAGTAAGACTCTGTCTCAAAAAAAGAAAGAAAAAAACGAAAGAAATAGATTAGAGGCCAAGCATGATGGCTAATGCCTATAATCCTAGCACTCTGGGAGGCTGAGGCAGGAGGATCCCTTAAGCCCAGAAGCTACAGACCTCTTAGAAGAGCTACAGCTCTCTTAAAAAAAAAAAAAAAAAAATTAAAAAAGCTTAACCAAGGGTGGTGGTGATGTGGGGAACAGGGTAAAACCTGAGGGAACCCATTTAGAAAGTGTCAGT
>NW_012111209.1:17121-18023 GCF_000951035.1 Colobus angolensis palliatus
AATATTTTAAAATAGACTACAGCCCAGTAAGTTCATTCAAATGTTCCCTTACCCAGTCTTCTCACAGCCCTCAGTGCACACATGCATTATGCCATTAATTCTCACAGGCACGTAACAGGAGCTGGGCTGGCCAAGGCCTTTCAAAGGTCGCCAAATGTTCATAAAGGGTCAGATGGTATCCATTTTAGGTTTGGCAGTCTTCATATGGTCTTTGTCACAAATTCTCTTCAACTCTTTAAAAATAAAATAATCAGGCCTTATGCGGTGGCTCACACCTGTGATCCCAGCACTTTGGAAGGCCGAGGTGGGCAGATCACCTGAGGTCAGGAGTTTGAGACCAACCTGGCCAACATGGTAAAACCCCATCTTTACTAAAAATACAAAAAATTAGCCAGGCGTGGTGGCACATGCCTGCAGTCCCAGCTACTTGGGAGACTGAGGCACGAAAATCGCTTGAACCCAGGAGGCAGAGGTTGCAGTGAGCCGAGATTGCGCCACTGCACTCCAGTCTGAGCAACAGAGTGAGACTCCATCTCAAAAATAAATAAATAATCATTCTTAGCTCCAGTACACTGTACAAAAATTATTGGCCAGGCGCGGTGGCTCACGCCTGTAATCCCAGCACTTTGGGAGGTCGAGGCGAGCAGATCACAAGGTCAGCAAATCGAGACCACGGTGAAACCCCATCTCTACTAAAAATACAAAAAATTAGCCAAGCGTGGTGGTGGGCACCTGTAGTACCAGCTACTCAGAGAGGCTGAGGCAGGAGAATGGTGTGAACCTAGGAGGTGGAGCTTGCAGTGAGCCAAGATCACGCCATTGCACTCCAGCCACGGCGACAGAGCGAGACTCCATCTCAAAAAAAAAGAAAAAGAAAAAAAAAAAAATTGATGACACAGAAA
>NW_012111209.1:18550-18879 GCF_000951035.1 Colobus angolensis palliatus
AAAAAAAAAAAAAAAAAATTATTTATGGCTGGGCACTGTGGCTCACGCCTGTAATCTCAACACTTTGGGAGGCCAAGATGTGCAAATCACCTAAGGTCAGGAGTTCGAGACCAACCTGGCCAACATGGTAAAACCTATCTCTACTAAAATTAAAAATATTAGCCGGGCGTGGAGGCGCACGCCTGTAATCCCAGCTATCTGAGAGGCTGAGGCAGGAAAATCACCTGAATCTGGGAGGCAGAGGTTGCACCGAGCCAAGATTGCGTCACTGCACTTCCAGCCTGAGACAGAGTAGACTCTATCTCAAAAAAAAAAAAAAAAGAAAGAAA
>NW_012111210.1:0-1215 GCF_000951035.1 Colobus angolensis palliatus
AAAAAAAAAAAAAAAAAAATTGAAATAGCAGCTGTGGTTCCCAGGCTAGCCTCAAGACTGCCAGTACCATGACCGCGGCCAGGCACAGAACTTCGGGCCCTACATGCATGCTCTCATTTCTTCCCATTTCAGATGACCACCATTATTTCTCTGTTTTACGGGAGAAGTCTGTTGGCAAAGAGTTGGCCACCCAGATTTACCACATTTATCTGCAAAACACTCTTTTGTTCAATATAAGCAGAGACCTTCCACGGGGGGTAGGATTTGTGGTGAGTCCAATGCCCCTTTGTACTTGATGAGTTTCTGGATGCCTTTTGAGTCCAGCTCATGTAGGTGCTATTTGCAGTTAAATTAAAATGTTTGAGAATGGGAGGGAAGGGAGAGAGGGGGAGTTATAAAAAGGAGGTGTAGAATGCCGTCTTAGCCAAGACTTCAGACAATTGGCACAAAGATCCCACCTCGTGGAGGAGAGCTGTGAAATTGTGGCCTCCACCAATGTTGAGTTTAGCTTTGATACCCTTTCCCCTCCCTCCCTCCCTCCTACCCACCCACAGCCTTCTTTTTGCCCTGGGCCTTTTCTCTTTGATCCTATTTCCTTGTCTTGGCATGAAACCTGGGCCCCTGGCTGTCAGTGCCCTCAGAGTGTTTGAAACTAACAGCTGAAACCTTTCTCCTAACAAGATAAGAACCTTCTGCCAGTGCCTTCTGAAAACCCAGATGGAACTGAGAACTCACCTGTTTAACTCATCAACTCTTTATTAGATACCCACAGTGAGCCAAGGACCAGGCTAGTTCCTGTGATGCTGAAGATATTGAAGGGAAGCCCCTAACATTACAATGTTGACCATCCTCCAAAACAGAAGCTCTGACAGAGGACTCTGGCTGTCTACAGGGTTGGGTAAGGATTCTTCCAGGAAGAGACACTTATTACACACTCAAAGGTTGATAGGTTGATTACTGATACTTTCAGAGATAGGCTGGAATCTTTTTTTTTTTTTTTGAGATGGGGTCCTGCTCTGTCACCCAGGCTGGAGTGCAGTGGCACAATCTTGGCTCACTGCAACCTCCACCTCCTGGGTTCAAGTGATTCTCCTGCCTCAGCCTCCTGAGTAGCTGGGACTACAGGTATGGGCCACCACACCTGGCTATTTTTTGTATTTTTAGTAGAGAAGGAGTTTCACCACATCGACCAGGTTGGTCCTGAACATCTGATGT
>NW_012111211.1:0-1265 GCF_000951035.1 Colobus angolensis palliatus
TTTTTTTTTTTTTTTTTTAGTAGCGATGGGGTGTCCCATATTGGCCAGGCTCATCTTGAACTTGACCTCAGGTTACCACTTGCCTTGGCCTCCCAGAGTGGTGGGATAACAGGGGTGAGCCACCGTTTCTGGTCAGTCACTTAAGCTTTTTATTTGCCTTTTATAAAGAATTTTTTATTTGTTTGTTTGTTTGTTTTGAGATGGAGTCTCACTCTGTTCCCCAGACTGGAGTGCTGTGGAGCGATCTCAGCTCACTGCAACCTTCGCCTCCTAGGTTCGAGTGATTCTCCTGCCTCAGCCTCCCAAGTAGCTGAGACTGCAGGCACACGCCACCATGTCCGCCTAATTTTTTGTGTTTTTACTAGAGACGGGGTTTCACCATGTTGGCCAGGCTGGTCTTGAACTCCTGACCTCAGGTGATCTGCGCGCGCATTATAGGCATGAGCCATCACACCCGGCCAAGATTTTTATTTATTTATTTATTTTTTTAATGAGGGAATAAAAGTATTGAAATCTTTTTAGAAGTTTCTGCACATCAGTAGGCATCCCTGGAAGAGCCTTCTTTAGGAGCCCTCATTTTAAAATGCACTTTGTGTGTGTGTGAAATCTGCTACAATAACACACTTTTAAAAATACAGTATTGTTTATTTGGAATGTTCCACTGTAATTTTAAATTACCTTTAGTAAGATTTTGCCATTTCCGTAAGCATTTGCTGCTTTGGGGGCTCTTCGGGGCCTAGTTCTTACACATGTAAGTGTAGGTGTAGCCAAGAAGTGGTGTATTCAATTCTTCAGACATTAAGCATCTCATTTTTACACTGAATGCCTTTGGCTCTCAGATCCCCTTGATTGACTTAGCTAATGATTTTTTCCCCCTGCCTAGGTATGCAAGAAAAATAAACAAAGGGGCTAAAATGCAAAAGTCCCTGCAAATTCCTCAAAGCTGGAGTTCACACTCCCTGCAGTATTGCCATTTACTGCCAGTTTCTGCCTGACCAAGTCAGACATCTGAGGCCTCTAACTGGATCCGAGTCAGTTAATTATTAGATCCAATCTGATCCTGGACCCAGTCCAGTTTCTGTCATTGCTTCTAAACCCAGTTTGGATAAAAAATTTGCTCAAGGGCCGGGTGCGGTGGCTCACGCCTATAATCCCAGCACTTTGGGAGGCCAAGACAGGCGGATCACCTGAGGTCGGGAGTTCGAGACCAGCCTGGCCAACATGGTGAAACTCTGTCTCTACTAAAAATACAAAAAATTAGCCAG
>NW_012111212.1:0-1333 GCF_000951035.1 Colobus angolensis palliatus
GCCAGGATGGTCTCGATCTCCTGACCTCGTGATCCGCCCATCTCGGCCTCCCAAAGTGCTGGGATTACAGGCTTGAGCCACCGCGCCCGGCCCATCTTAAGTCTTAAAACTCCTCAGTTCATTATTGTCACTGCACACCTTCAAACTCAGCTACACCTATGTGCTGCACTAACTTTATAAGAAATATGAGTCCTGTCTCTGAACAGTTTAATATAAAGGATAAATCTGAAGGAGATTCATCCAGAACCTCACAGCTAGTACGTCTACTCCTGGGGGAAAAAAGGCAGAAGATAGTTTTTATGATAGTCTTAAGATAGCTTTTACGGGCCTTGTGGCCAAAATTTTATTTTATGTTTCTTTCAAAAGGGATGATAAACAATCTTGTCAACAAGTTAGTACAAACCAGTTCAGGAACTTTATGTAAACTCCAATCATATAATGTTGGCAATGCTGAAAAAAAAAATGCTTAATTTCAAGAAGCATTTGGCTTATTATTAATAAACAGATTGGCTTTCCAATATGGGGTATATATATTCGGGTTGACTAACTGCTCTCTGCTTTTGTTCACTCCTAAACTTTTCCCTCCACAATCAGATTACTGTGAAGCTGTAATAAAATTCAAATATGGTTCTTTATTCACATTTCAATATTATTTTGTTACTATTCAAGCCAGTGAATAGAAAACAAATTTACATCATGATAAGAGCCAAGGCAGATGCCATCCATAATGTTAACTACTTGTCATATGTGGAGATGGATTTTCTTTCCCTTGGGAATAGGATTTCTCATTTCTCCTTACTGTAGAGCAGTAACATTTATTGTCTCTCAGTGAAAGCTACAAGGCATTCATTGGATGATGTGTTTTCTCAGAACAGAGTTTTACAGTTTATAGTTTCTCTCACTGGCCTCCTCTCTGCCTCTAGACTGTGTGACAGAGATTCTGGCAGAGGGCATACATAGGGAAGAAAAGTTAAATCATGCAGTGACTGTCTTCTCTTTGCTATCACAGCCCACAGGGACCCCATTTCAAAGCTTTGAGTCTCCCTAAAAGAACTGCCTGGGGATTAGAAGGGTAACATCAAAAAGTGCCAGAGACCAAAAAAATTAGCCAGGCATGGTGGCAGGCGCCTGTAGTCCCAGCTACTCCGGAGGCTGAGGCAGGAGAATGGCGTGAACTCGGGAGGCGGAGCTAGCAGTGAACCGAGATCACGCCACTGCACTCCAACCTGGGCGATAGAGTGAGACTCCGTTTCAAACAACAACAACAACAAAAGTGCCAGAGGCCAAGAGACAAAAAAAAAAAAAAAAAAAAAAATTAAAATTAAAGGTCCGG
>NW_012111213.1:0-1274 GCF_000951035.1 Colobus angolensis palliatus
TCTCAAAAAACAAACAAACAAACAAACAAACAAACAAAAACAAAAAACCTAGCTGGGCATGGTGGCGCATGCCTGTAATTCCAGCTACTTAGGAGGCTGAGGCAGAATTGCTTGAACTCAGGAGGCAGAGGTTGCAGTGAGCTGAGATCACGCCATTGCACTCCAGGCTGGGCAACAGGGCAAAACTCCATCTTAAAAAATTAATTAATTAATTTTAAAAAAGATTTTTCTTCCTTTTTTTTTAAGACGAAGTTTCGCTCTTGTTGCCCAGGCTGGAGTGCAATGGTGTGATCTTGGCTCACTGCAACCTCCGCCTCCCGGTTTCAAGCAATTCTCCTGCCTCAGTCTCCCGAGTAGCTGGGATTACAGGCATGCACCACCACACCCAGCTAATTTTGTGTATTTTTTTAGTAGACACCGGGTTTCTCCATGTTGAGGCTAGTCTCTAACTCCTGACCTCAGGTGATTCACCTGCCTCGGCCTCCCAAAGTGCTGGGATTACAGGCGTGAGCCACCATGCCTGGCCTATACCTTATTCTCATCAAATAAAATATATGACCTTAAACTACTTGTGTCATACTTATTAAAATGAGACCATTAAACACCAGTATTCACTAAAAAAAAAATTAAAGTCAAAAATTAATACTAAAACATTTGTTTTTCTTGTCAGATCTAGCCCAAATGTCCTCTCTTTTCTGGCTTCAATGCTTTCTATCTTTTCCTACATGTATACTAGCTTGCAGTGGCCTCCCACTTCATTACTAATCTACACCTAAGAGACCATAAGATGTATTGAAAGATTTGTTACTAATGAGTATCAAAGTTATAACCTATTTTGTGTTATTTCAACAACATTACTCTTAGTCATTTGCATTCTGCTTAGGTTTCTAAGACAAAAAGAGGTTAAGAGCTAGACTCAGAGCCTATCTCAACCACGTGGCTTCAGTAGAACAAAGGTTAAGAATTGCTAGCTTAAGGCAATGACATATTAAAAACACTTAAGGCCAGGCGCAGTGACTCACGCCTGTAATCCCAACACTTTGGGAGGCTGAGGCGGGCAAATCACGAGGTCAGGAGATTGAGACCATCCTGTCTAACATATGAAACCCCGTCTCTACTAAAAATACAAAAAATTAGCCGTGCATGGTGGCACACACCTGTAGTTCCAGCTACTTGGGACGCTGAGGCAGGAGAATCGCTTGAACCCAGGAGGCAGAGTTGCAGTGAGCTGAGATCACATCACTGCACTTCAGTCTGGGTGACAGAGCGAGACT
>NW_012111214.1:0-1665 GCF_000951035.1 Colobus angolensis palliatus
TGGTGCATGCCTGTAATCCCAGCTACTTGGGAGGCTAAGGTAGGAGAATCGCTTGAACCCGGGAGGCAGAGGTTGTGGTGAGCCAAGATCACACCATTGCACTCCAGCCTGGGCAACAAGAGTGAAACTCCATCTTAAAAAACAAAAGCTCCCAGAGTGCTGGGATTACAGGCATGAGCCACCATGCCCAGCCGGGAGGATAAGATTCTTATGAATGGGAGGATCACATCACAGCTAAATGTTTCAGCTCTCTTGTACACTTCAATGAACTGGATGAACAAGGCCGTTCAATAAAGTGTAATAGCCACATGATTTTAAATTTTGTTAGTAGCCACATTAGAAAGAAAACTTGAAATTATTTTTAATATTCAGTCCAATATACCAAAATATTTCTACTATAATATTAAGATACATTTTCTCATACCAAGTCTTTGAAATCCAGTGTGTATGTTACATTGACAGTGCATCTCAATTTGGACCAGCCACATTTCAAATGCTCAGTAGCCACATCTGCATAGTGGCCACCAAGTTAGATGGCATAGGTCTAGACCAGAACTATGCAAAGCTACCTGGTTTCTAAAGAACTGAACGTTACTCGTGATAATCCCAAGACGATTTACTATTATTGCATGCCTTAACAAACTACAGTATGATTTTAAAACATTCTGTATATAGTTGAATGTAACTTTTGTTGCTATAATACATTAGAAAATACTCATTTTTAAAGCAGTCTGAATTTCTTTGAAGCTGCCATAGATAACATTCAAAAACAAAGCTCCTTGTTTGTCAGTAAATTTTCAGATATATTTGCTTGAATTCACAGCTATTTAAATTGGGCCCGGCACAGTGGCTACCACCTACAATCCCAGCACTTTGGAGGCCAAGGTGGGTGGATCACTTGAGGTCAGGAGTTCAAGACCAGCCTAGCCAACATGGTGAAACCCCATCTCTACTAAAAATACAAAAAAAGAAAAGGGTTGGGCATGGTGGCTCACACTTGTAATCCCAACACTTTGCGAGGCTGAGGCAGGCAGATCATGAGGTCAAGAGATCGAGACCATCCTGGCCAACATGGTGAAACCCCATCTCTACTAAAAATACAAAAATTTGCTGGGTGTGGTGGTGCATGTCTGTAGTCCCAGCTACTCTGGAGGCTGAGGCAAGAGAATCGCTTGAACCCAGGAGGCAGAGGTTGCAGTGAGCTGAGATCGCACCCCTGCACTTCAGCCTGGCAACCCAGCGAGACTGTCTCAAAAAAAGAAAAGCCGGGCGAGGTAGCAGATGCCTACTGTAATCCCAGCTACTCGGGAGGCTGAGGCAGGAGAATCACTTGAACCTGGGAGGCAGAGGTTGCAGTGAGTCAAGATCATGTCACTAACTCCAGTCTGGGCAACAGAGTGAGACTCTGTCTCAAAAAAAAATTCTTTTAAATAATTTGATCCTCATAAAATTCAGCATTCCGAAGAATTGGGGGTAGGAAACTTGAGGCCCACTTTGAGATGGATTCCTCTTGAGATTCTCTACCGCACACATACTCTTGACCTTTTCATGTATCTCTGTCTCCTAATTTGGCAGGAAATACAGGAAAAGAAACAAGGAAAAAGCCAGGCGCGGTGGCTCAAGCCTGTAATCCCAACACTTTGGGAGGTTGAGACGGGCAGATCA
>NW_012111215.1:0-1602 GCF_000951035.1 Colobus angolensis palliatus
TTTTTTTTTTTTCTGAGACGGAGTCTCGCTGTCACCCAGGCTGGAGTACAGTGGTATGATCTCGGCTCACTGCAACTTCCACCTCCAGAGTTCAAGCGATTCTCCTGCCTCAGCCTCCTGTGTAGCTGGGATTACAGGCGCTTAGCACCACAACTGGCTAACTTTTGTATTTTTTTAGAGATGGTGTTTCACCATGTTGGCCAAGCTGGTCTCGAACTCCTGACCTCAAGTGATCAGCCCACCTCAGCTTCCCAAAGTGCTGGGATTACAGGCATGAGGCACCACGCCAGGCCTACAAAAAGAAAAAATTTAAGTTAGCCAGATGTTGGTGGTGCGTGCCTGCAGCCTCAGCTACTCAAGAGGCTGAGATGGGAGGACCGCTTGAGCCCAGAAGGTCAGGCCCACAGTAAGCCATGATCCTGCCACTGCATTCCAACCTGGGTAATAGAGCAAGACCCTGGCTCAAAAAAATATATTTTTAAAATTTAAATTTAAAAATTTAAAAAAACACATATTTGCACAAGTTCTGTATGAACAGAAACCATATCTATATTACTCACCCCTGTATTTCTAGCACCTAGCATAATTCCTGGCACATACCAGGCCCTCAACATTTGCTGAAATAATGAGTTAATGAATGAATAAACCAATCAACCCACCAACCAATTCACCTTGGAACTTGGCTCTATTCCTTAATGTTCCCTGATGCCAACTGCTTTCTTGCCTTGGTCTCCCCAGTCTGCCTTACCCCTGACTCCCCACTGCTGGACTACACCTGCCTACTAGGAGAGCTATCCACTGTCCTTAACTGCATTCTTTACCTATTGGTTTTTTCTTCCAAGTTTAACTACAAAGTGGGGTGCTATCTAGTGGGGTTAGCTTTGCTCAAGGAGAAGCTTAACAACAACAAGAACAGTAGCTGTTTCCAGCAATACATAGAGAAAAGCTAAAATTAGGAAGCAAGGGAATCCAATACAAGGGCAGGAAACTTAATAACCATCTGGAGTGTTAGTTCTGGAGGAGCTAGGCCAAGATGGGCACTAGGGATCAGTAATGGGTCAAAAGTCAGAAGAGGTGAAGAGACCACAGCCAGAAACAACAAAGCTGGTAAGTAGCATATTCTCTTTACAAGGTACTCAGCCGGACAGCCAATCTCTTTTTTTTTTTTTTTTTTTTTTTAGTGAAATGGCTTTTAGTGTTTTGTTGTTTAGAATGATAGTTGCTGTTAGTTTTCATTAATTGAGGTATACATAACAAAATTTAACCTTTTGAAGTGTACAGTTTGATGAGTTTTAACAACTACTGATATCAAGATCAAGAGCATTTCTGTCACCCAAAAAAATTCCCTGGTACTCCTTTGCAGACATTCTTTTATATCTTTACTTCAGTTTAAATAAGATACTTACACTTATGATGTAACTCCATTGTTAATATTTGCACAAGGCTGGGCACAGGGGCTCACGTCTGTAATCCAGCACTTTGGGAGGCTGAGGCAGGATTGAGTCCAGGAGTTCGAGACCAGCCTGGGCAACATAGGGAGACCCCCATCTTTACAAAACAAAAAAACCTCAACATTGCTCACAATGAGCTCAAAGTATCTTT
>NW_012111216.1:0-1368 GCF_000951035.1 Colobus angolensis palliatus
TAGCCAGGTGTGGTGGCACATGCCTGTAATCCCAGCTACTCAGGAGGCTGAGGCAGGAGAATCTCTTGAACCCAGGAGGCGGAGGTTGCAGTGAGTTGAAATGGTGCCATTGCACTCTAGCCTGGGCAACAAGAATGAAACTCCATCTCAAAAAAAAATTTTTTTTGCCCATTTAAAAATATGTATTCATTTAGTTTTTGAGACAGGGTCTCACTCTGTCACCCAGGCTGGTGTGCAGTGGCACAAACACAGCTCACTATAGTCTTGATCTTCCAGGCTCAAGTGATCCTTACTCAGCCATCTGTGTAACTGGGACCACAGGAGTGTGCCACCATGCTTAGCTATGCTTTTAAAATTTTTTTTTAGAGACTAGGTCTCACTTTGTTGCCCAGGCTGGTCTCACACTCCTGGGCTCAAGCGATCCTCCTGCCTTGGCCTCCCGAAGTGCTGTGATTACAGGTGTGAGCCACCGTGCCCAGCCTTGCCCATTTCTTAATTGGATTGTTAAATTTTTGCCTATATAGGTGTTTGAGCTGCTTATATATCCTAGTTATTAATCCATTGTCAGATGGGTAGTTTGCAAATATTTTATCCCATCCTGTTGGCTGTTTCTTCACTTTGTTGAGGGTTTTATTTGCTGTTCAGAAGCTTTTTAAGGTGACGTGGTCCTATTTGTCCATTTTTGCTTTGGTTGTGTGTGCTTGTGGGGTATTACTCTTAGATTTGCCCTTTTGAGGCTATTTTCTAGATCTTTGTAGTCATGCTTCATTCTTTTTTATTACTTTTTTATTTTGTCTATGCGTTTTCGTGTAGGCTGTCTTCAAGCTTACTAATTCTTTCTTTTATTTGATCATTTCTGTTGGTAAGAGACTCTGACGCTTTCTTCAGTATGTCAATTGCATTTTTCAACTCCAGAATTTCTGCTTGGTTCTTTTAAATTATGTCAACGTCTTTGTCAAGTTTATCTGATAGAATTATAAATTCATTCTCTGTGCTATCTTGAATTTCTCTGAGTTTCCTCAAAGCAGCTATTTTGAATGCTCTGTCTGAAAGGTCACATATCTCTGTTTCTCCAGGATTGGTCCCGACACCTTATTTAGTTCATTTGGTAACTCACTCATTCTTTTTTTTTTTAAAAAAAAAATAACTTAAGTGCTTTTATTTTATTTTTGGACTTTTTTTTTGAGACGGAATCTCTCTGTGTTGTCCAGGCTGGAGTGCAGTGGCACAATCTCAGCTCACTGTAACCTCTGCCTCCTGGGTTCACGCCATTCTGCTGCCTCTGCCTCCCGAGTAGCTGGGACTGCAGGCCCCCGCCACCATGCCCAGCTAATTTTTTGTATTTTTAGTAGAGATGGGGTTTCACTA
>NW_012111217.1:0-1128 GCF_000951035.1 Colobus angolensis palliatus
TCCTTTTTTTTTTTTTGAAACGGAGACTTGCTCTGTCGCCCAGGCTGGAGTGCAGTGGCGCGATCTCGGCTCACTGCAACATCTACCTCCTGGGTTCAAGCGATTCTCCTGCCTCAGCCTCCCGAGTAGCTGGGATTACAGGCGCCTGCCACCACGCCCGGCTAATTTTTGTATTTTTAGTAGAGATGAGGTTTCACCATGTTGGGCAGGCTAGTCTCGAACTGCTGACCTCAAGTAATCCGCCCGCCTCGGCCTCCCAAAGGGCTGGGAGTACAGGTGTGAGCCACCGCGCCTGGCCTAAGTCTGAGAAGATCATTTGTTGATTCAACAAAATACAATGTTTAAGATCTATAACACAGTGAAAAGCATTGACTTCTCACCCAACCAAATCCTGGAAGTTGTGAGCAACCTTTGAAGTAGGAAGAGAGTACTTTGGGGACTAATAAAAGGAAACAATTTTACACTGTCAGTAGTGTGGAACTAGTTGCCCCCAATGGGTTTTAAATTCAAGTAGGGTGCAAGAGTGGTTTAGAGAAATTCCTGAGCGGCAAATGAGGAAACCATGGGCTCTCTGAGATACAAGCCCAGTCTTCCGTAGGGGCATAGCCACGGCACAATGCTCTCCTGACCTAACGTCCTTAAAACCTTGGTCAGAAGTCAGACCATTGTGCTAATGCGTGAGGGTGTGCGTGGGGATGGAGGGTGGGGTGGAACTCCTGCATAGTTAGCAACCCTGCACCAAATCCTGGCGACCTTCCAGGGCAAACCCTCCACTATGTCATGCTAATAACAGCAGACCTAGGAAATGGCACTATGCTACGCAGTCTTGACCCCCGCACAGTCACAGTGTCCAGGTGGCTTTGTGAGTCACCCAGACCCTCCGTAATAATCCCACTGCGGGTGGGGCTGCCTTGCAGTTTCTGGCCGCTTCCCAACCTGACTCAGCTCTCCTCCCATGAGCTCCTATTTCTTGCCGGGCAGAAGCTGCCGCGGTACCCGCTCCACCCGGCATGCTCAGTGCTCCGGCCAGGCTTTGACTGCTGGACGCCAGCGCCCGGCCCCCTGCGTGCGTCCCGAGTGCCGGTCCCTTTAAATCTGGTAGGTCCGTTGCTAGGCAACCGCGCGGCC
>NW_012111218.1:0-1455 GCF_000951035.1 Colobus angolensis palliatus
GATGATTATTAGTATTTATGGCAAAAATGAGAAGATGTTATTTCAGTGCATAATTTTCAGGGGAAAAAACCCCATTGGGCTGATTTACTTATAAGTTTACATCTTTGCAAATCAAATTAGAGTGATTACATGACAAATCTGATGATTGATGGGCCAAAATGGATTATTTCATCCATCATTTCTCTCCCTGTAAATAACACTCTAAAATATATAGACACAAAGTTAATCACACTTGATATAGAAGGCAATTTGTATTCAGATATGCCTGAGTACACCACAAAAAATTTATCTTTCCTTCAGTGGCATGGATCAGGCTGAAGCCTGACATCACAACCTTGAAGGTACGAAAATAATCATTCAGATACTCACTAGGATGGGCAAAATTCACAGAAGCATTTTACTGAACTTCTCTTGGTATGAAATTTGTTATCACCACCCACACCTGAGTTACCTTGGTCCAGGCTATTGCTTAAATTACTGCAACAGGCCCTGGTTGTCTCCCTGCTTTCACTCTTGATCTTCTCTCATCCTCACAGAGCTGTCAAGAGTAATCTTAGACCCATGGACTCTAGTTATATCAGGTTGTATGAATTGACTCTCCCACTAAGCACAGTTTTAAAAACCAGACTAACATATTTGCTAGTTGCCACAAAACCTTTGAAGAGCTGAAAAGACAGCGTAAAAACTGCTAGGCCACATTTTGGAGAAATGTTTAAACCAAGGTAGATAACTAGATTACTGGAACAGTAAAGATGTTTATATGGGGTTTACAAATGCCAAACATTTGAACTTAAGTTTGTGATCTACTGAGGTGATGAAAACAGAATTTGATGATTTACTGGGGTGATGAAGACAGAATTTCAGTTGCATTGACAGTCCAATGGAGATAATAACACAGCTACTCTTCAAACGTTAAGCTGAGACCAGGGCTGGTAAGTACGACTGCACATTGCCAAACAATGGGGGAATTGGAATGGCAAGGGGAGCTGGGTAGGCATTCTGATACATTACAGTGTAATTTGTGACTCCTGAAATTATGCAGTATATAAAATGTAAAAGCCATAAGAAAAAGCTGAATTTGGATCCAGGATAAAGACAAACCTCAATACAACAATGCTAATTTAAGTCGAGTATAATGTAGGGCTGCTTGCTATAATGCTGATTAAAGCAAGGAACAAAAAGGGGAAATAGAAAAATTTATCCTTCCTGAGAAGTTCCATCCACAGACCAGCCTTTATGTGCATTGCATAAGTGGCTCATGTACGTCATCTGGGTGCGTCAGGAAACATCAAGTCGTGGCTTCGGTTTAAAGTGGTCATCTAACGGTAATGTTCCTGGGCACCCGATAGAAGAAAATACCCAGATCCAGAAGAGGTCAAATTTACCCCAGGCGGCCGGGCGAGGTGGCTCAAGCCTGTAATCCCAGCACTTTGGGAGGCCGAGACGGGCGGATCA
>NW_012111219.1:0-1636 GCF_000951035.1 Colobus angolensis palliatus
AAAGAAAGAAAGAAGAAAGAAAGAAAGAAAAGAAAAGAAAAGAAAAAAGAAAGCAAAAAAAGAACGAGGGAGAAGAGCATTCCTGGCAGAGGGAAGAACAAGTGCAGAAGTGTGGCAGTGGGAAAGCCTTTGTGAACAGAAAGGAGGTAAGGGTAGCCAGAGTGTGGTGAGAGAGCGGGATGACATGAGATTGGAGAGAGAGAGCCAGATCTTATGTGGCCACGTGGGCCAGAACAAGAAGTCAAATTTTATTCTAAATGCTGTGGGGAGGCATTGAAGGTGTTTAAGCAGAAAAGCGACACAATCTAACTTTGATTTTTTAAAAGATTACTCAGTTGCTGTGTGGAGCATGGATTGGAGGGAAGCAAGGCTGTGAGTGAGAAGACCAGTTAAGAAGCAATTTCGGAAGTCCAAGCAAGAAAGGATGGCGTGGACTAGAATGGTGGCAATAAAGATGGAGAGGAATGAATGAGTTCAAGATGTATTTTGGAGGTGGACTCAGCATGATTTGCTGAGGGATTGAATGTAGGGAGTTAAAGAAAGGAGTCAAGGGTGGCACCTAGGTTTTTGGTTTTTGTTTGTTTTCATGAGACAGAATATCACTCTGCTCCCCCAGGATGGAGTGCAGTGGCGCAGTGGCGCAATCTCTGCTCACTGCAACCTCCGCCTCCCAGGTTCAAGCAATCCTCCCACCTCAGCCTCCCGAGTAGCTGGGATTATAGGCATGCACCACCATGCCTGGCTAATTTTTGTATTTTTTGTAGACATGGGATCTCACCATGTTGCCCAGGCTGGTCTCGAACTTCTGAGCTCAAGTGATCAAGGCCTGCCTCGACCTCCCAAAGTGCTGGGATTACAGATGTGAGCCACTGAGCCTGGCTGGTTTTTGCCTTTTGACTTGAGAACAGGTAGATGATCTTGCCATTTGCTGATGTGAGGAAGACTGAGGAGGGACAGAGTTTTGGTGGGGAGGAATTAAAAGTTCTGTTTTGGACATGTTAAATTCAAAATGCCCATGAGACATGCAAGTAGAGAAGTCAAGTAGACAGTGGGCTGGAGCACGTGCTGTCTGTGTAATTGTCCAAACCAGTCATGGTAAGCAGAATAATGGCCCCCACCAAAGATGTCCACACCTTAACCCCCAGAACTTGTGAATATGTTACCTTTCATGACAAAAGAGACTTTGCAGATGTGATTACTGTTACAGACATTGCGATGGAGGGATTCTCCTGGATTCGTTGGGTGGGCCCCATCCAATCACAATCCTTAAAATCACAAGTGGGGCCAGGCACGGTGGCTCACGGCTGTAATCCCAGCACTTTGGGCGGCTAAGGCAGGCGGATTATTCAAGGTTGGGGTTAGAGACAAGCCTGGCCAACGTGGTGAAACCCCGCCTCTACTAAAAATACAAAAATTAGCCAGATGTGGCACACGCCTGTAATCCCAGCTACTCAGGAGGCTGAAGAGGAGAATCACTTGAGTCTAGGAGGCGGAGGTTGCAGTGAGCAGAGACTGCACCACTGCACTCCAGCCTGGGCAACAGAGTGAGACTCCATCTCAAAAAATAGAAACAAAGACATACCTGAGACTGGGTAATTTATAAAGGAAATTTATAAAGTTCTGCAGCCAGGACTTG
>NW_012111220.1:0-493 GCF_000951035.1 Colobus angolensis palliatus
GGTTGGAGGGCAGTGGTGCAGTCTCAGTTCATTGCAACTTAGGCCTCCCAGACTCAAGTGTTGCTCCCACCTGAGCCTCATGAGTAGCTGGGAACAGCCCATGCCACCACGCCCAGCTAATTTTTTGTACTTCTGGTAGATACTGAGTTTCGTCATGTTGGTCAGGCTGGTTTCAAACTCTTGAGCTCAAATGATCCACCCACCTTAGCCTTCCTAAGTGCTGGGATTACAGGCGTGAGTCACTGTGCCCAGCCATGAGTGTTTATTTTTTTACTGAACCTTTTAAAGTTTTAGTCTTTACTCCCTAAGTATTCCATCACTGATTCCCTGATAATAATCATTCTCTAATGTAACCACAATAAAATTATCATGCCTAATAAAACCACAATAATTCCGTAGTATCGTCTAATAACCGATCTAAAATGTGCACATTTTCATTTTTAAAAAAATGCTGCCAAATTCTCTTCAAAGCATCTGCACTAACTTATTGTTC
>NW_012111220.1:4833-5779 GCF_000951035.1 Colobus angolensis palliatus
GAGAGCTGGGCTAGGGGAGTAGAAAAGAACATGGCTAATTATTGAGATTTCACCCTTCCATGAATGATCAATACTTATGAAGCTCCTCTGAGAGACATATGAGAATAGTTAGCTTCCATAAGGTGAGTCTGGGACTTTGATGTGCCTTTTTTCTTGGCATATGTTTTTCCAGCAGGTCATGTCATCATTAGGCAAATAGAGTGGTCCTCATTCATATTGTCATGTTGATGCAGCAGATGCAGTTTTCAGAAAACCCTCATTGAGTTATGTTCACTTCTCTCCTGGCAGCCTGCAGTACAGTGTTCTGTTGGTTGGCACAGTTTCCGCTGCTTAACGCTGAATGGAAAATAAGTTAGAATCTGATAGTTATGGGCATTTCAATTGTGATGTTTAATAGCACTAATTGCATTGGCTACAAGAACCCAAAAATGCTTGGGCATTAAAAAGAAACTAAGGTAAAATAATAATGATATTAAAATTTATTCTTGTTTCTCTGATGTCATGAAGGCTACAACGGCAGCTCCTTCCGGAAGAGGTTGCTCTGCTCCCTTGCTGAGTGAATTGGGTCTTTTGTAACATTTGTTTCCTTTATTATATCAGAGTAATGATTCTTGGTGAGGTGATCTTGAAATTCTTAGAAGAGCAGAATGCAATTGTTATAAATAATATATCATAACAAAAAAGAATAAAATTCACCAGTTGGTGTAACTTGGGACATATCACAGAATATAGGACCAAGAAAAGTTTCAGTTTTCAATTCTCTTAGGAAAGCTCATCAGCAAATCTGTTCTTTCCAGAAACCAAAGCTATGAAAACCCAAAAAATGCTTGGAGTATCTTATCTCTCATTATTTTCATTTCCAAATCATTTTCTCAGATTTGCTCATCTCTCAGCCTCTCAAAGCCTCCACTGTCCTTCACTTTTCACCACCAACTCCCCACCAAAA
>NW_012111220.1:9523-10565 GCF_000951035.1 Colobus angolensis palliatus
TGATGAATTTGGAACCTGTGAATGTGACCTTATTTGGAAATAGGGCCTCTGTAGATGTAATCAAGTCAAGCTGTGGTCATAGTGGATTTGAGTGGGCCCCAAATTCATTGTGGCTGGTGTCTTTAAGAAGACTGAACATTGGACACAGACACACCAGAGGAAAGAGGGCCATGTGAAGGCAAAGGCACAGGTTGGAGTTACACTGCCACAAGCAAAGAACATCAAGCATTGTCCACAACCACCAGGAGCTGGGAGAGGAGCGTGGAGTACAGTCCCCCTCAGAGGCTCTGTGAGAGCATGTGTTTCCCTGGATTTAAGCCAGCCAGCGTGTGGTACTTTGTTACAGCAGCCTAAGAAACTGATTCAGGCATCGTTTTCCAACTTCCTCCTTGTTAACATAAATGCCACTAAGTTCACCAATGTCTCAAATATTATGATTCCCATCTCCAACCTTGTCTTCCAAATGCATTGAGTTTTCCAAACCATTGCATTTGCTTCTTCCTCTCCATTTCCACAGATATCACCCTTATCACTTATCATAATAATGTTTGAATACTGCTTTCTACAATTAATGTAATTTTCATTCTCACAACAAATGATGATGTGTTATATTCATTTATATTATACTCATTTACTTGAAATATTATTTATTTATTATACTCATTTACTTGATGAGGAAACTGAGGGTCAAAGGGTTTAAGTAATTTGTTTAATGTCATACAGTTAACTAGTATGCCAGAAATCTGGGATGCCAGCAAGGATTGGCTCTTTAGTTCCGAGAAAAAGAAGAATAAATCCCGAGTGGACTGCCTTGTTGTAATGATTGTGCCATCCCACCTTTTCCATCATTCCAGTGGAAAAAACCACAGGACACATCTGTATCACTGGGGTAAAACGAAAGGAAGCCGCAGATTGTTCTCTTTTGCCTCCTTACACCTTGGAGGAATAACTTTCGTTATTATGACAGCAAAGGCATCCCACTAATTGATAGAACAAAAATAGAGCTCGTTTTACCTCTTTTTTTTCTTATAACAACAGAATT
>NW_012111220.1:15320-16716 GCF_000951035.1 Colobus angolensis palliatus
AGATATTCACACTTTAAATGCATCGTGTAAGAGAGAACACTGGCATTCAACAGAAAAGTGATGGGAAGCACCGAAAGCAAAGGAGGAGAGAGAAGCAAGGTAGCCTGCTTGGCCAGGATTGGCTGGGAGCTGGAAGAAGCTCCCAAACATGGGGAAAAGGTAAATGAGTGATCTCCTCAGGGCTCTACATTCCTGAAAGGTATTTCTACCAGTGAGAGGTCCTTAACCCTTGCAGGCCTTGAGACTCACATAGAGAGCTACCTAGAGATTGTGCAGTGACATTGCTCCAAAGGGAGCCCATGCTTAGTCCCACAGGCTCCGGAAACCCGAGCAGCTACAATATGGCACCATTCTGAGAAATTAACTGGCAAAGGACTATGTTCCCTGGAGCTGATGCCACTGCAGCTATGGTAGACCAAAGAGGAACAGAGGAGGCCTGGCCCTTTTCACACATCTTGAGGACAAATCCCACGCAGCTGCAGCTATTGTGGGACTAACTAAGATGTGAGAAAGCCATAAGCCCCACAGCTGCCTGCCTATGCTGCTCCCACTGAAAATGACCCTGCCCTCCCTGGTGGCATGCCCATAGTGGGCACCAGCCTGAGAGCACAATTCTCAAAGGACTGTGTCCTGTCCTGAAGCCAACACCACTTCTGCTGCTGCCAGGCCAAGAAGGAAGAGGAGAGGCCAGGCACTTTCACATGCCCCAAAGACAAATAGCATTGCTGCTGCTGTGGGACCAAGGTGCCAGCAAACTGTAAGCTTCATAGTTCCCTAAGCAGCTCCCACTGAGTGGCCTCATCTTCTTTGGAGGCAGGCCTGTAGTACAGCCAAGGCTGCCCCTACCTGAACATTCTGCCAGTGGCCTGTGGACTGCTTGGCCTCTGCCTATCAGCACTATCACCTGAACTCACTACCAGGGGCCCTGAGGACATGTCCACCAACCTAGTTCCCTTCCCCAACTACTTTAGTCTGCCATCAGGGGCCTGGGATCAACCAACCCAGTCCAACACCATTGACACTTGAACACTCCTCCCAGGGGCTGAGGTTGGGCTCACCCAACCTGCTGATACCACCACAGCTGGCAACCACCTGCACAAGCCACCTGAAGGCCAGGGGACTGGCCCTCCTAGACTTTTGCAGACACCAGGAACAACAGCATGGACCATTTGGGTTCCAGTGGGCTGCCCCATCACTGCTACTGCCATTGGCCACATCATACCTGCTGCCCAGTGGTCTGAGCACCTGCCCACATGCCTGGCCCACTGCTGCCACCACCAGCATCTGAGCAAACCAACTGGAAGCCCTAGAATTGGCCAACCTAGACCCACTAACACCAGAGCCAACATATACTGTGGCTTTAAGGACAGGCATGCTCAGTTTACTGCTGTCACCA
>NW_012111220.1:22416-24324 GCF_000951035.1 Colobus angolensis palliatus
AAACAAAAAACCTAACAAAAATAATATAACGTATTTTGAATTCTGCTCCATTGTTCTGCCATTGTTTTTTAATCTTAAACTGTGCATTGAGCCTCATCACTTACTTTCTTTCAATTTCCCTTTTTTATTTTGAAAGCCTTGTACTAACCTCTTTTGTTGAGAGAGCAGCCGTGAACCCTGTCTCCAATTGTTTCCAGTTCTGTGTTTCCTAGAATTATTGCTACTTCTCATTTTATGGTGAAAAATAGCACCTCCTCTGTTTGCAAGTACAGAACCTGGGAGAGTGACCTGGCTGTGAAGGTGATGTAGGGGCTGGACAGAAACTGGCAGGAGTAACTTGAAGAAGTGAATCTTATTGGCACTTTAAAAATGTTTTCCCCATGGAAATTGAAAAACAGAGCTCCGGAGGGGATATTTTATCATGCAGAAACAAAATTTGAACCTGCTTGAAAAGAAAACATCAACTAAACTGAATGTAATGCAATAGCTTGAGCATTCCAGTCCCAGGCATATTCTATTAACACAGGTTCCCCTTTGAAGGGCTCCAGAGAAGTGTTTCCCAACCACCCTGTGGATTGGATGCATCCAAACCCCTGGAATACTGGTGAAACTGCATATTTTCAAACCTGTCGAAATTATTAGACCTGACAAGGGGTCCAAGAATCTGCATTTTTCATGAGCATCCCTCTCCCTCATTGGATGCTGTCCTGCACTTAGGTAGGGAGTCATTTGGAATTTCTCCCAGCATTAGCTGATTCTCTCATAAATCAGTATCTTTTTAATGTTTTGTTTTTGTTTTTGTTTTCCTAAAAGGAGTCTTACATGTAGCACAGGCTGGAGTGCAGTGGCCCGATCTCGGCTCACTGCAATCTCCGCCTCCCGAGTTCACGCCATTTTCCTGCCTCAGCCTCCCGAGTAGCTGGGACTACGGGCGCCCGTTACCACGCCCAGCTAATTTTTTGTATTTTTAGTAGAGACGGAGGTTTCACGTGTTAGCCAGGATGGTCTCGGTCTCCTGACCTCGTGATCCGCCCGCCTTGGCCTCCCAAAAAGTGCTGGGATTACAGGCGTGAGCCACTGCGCCCGGCCCATAAATCAGTATCTTTAACAAGCCCCAGGATTGCAGTACACACATGTACAGAAACTCCTGCTGCATGGGTAGCTACTGCCCAAGGTCAGCTATGAGTTCTCTGGGGCCAAGCAGAGTGCCCCCAAAGGCCTGGCACCGTCCTCTGGGCAGGCCTCTTTGCTGCTGAGAACCGCTCCTTCCTAAAGATTACAAAAGGAATTTCTTAAGTCCTTTATCCCCTCATTAAAAAGCCCTGGAATGGAACCTGAGCCTCCCAGTGTGCTGGCACCTGGCCTCAAGTGTCTTCATCAGAGGCCTGCTCACTGGTGAGGTTGCTTTGCGTGCACAACAGACTCACTCTGAGCGGGAGCGGGAAATCCACTTCCTTGTTGCTTTTCGAAACAGAAGCCATCCTGGCTGTCTACAGCCAATAAACACCCATTCATGAATATTTTATTAGGCTCTTACTCTGTGCTCTTTTAGGCTCCAAAGATACCAGGAAATAAGGAAAAAAAAAGGTCCCTGTCCTTAAGAGAGCCAACCTGCTGGTCACATCCGTTATGCGCATGCCCGTCTTCCGCCTGTTGCGCACATAGATGATTTAGACAGCACGAGCTACATCCAGAACTACGTCCTCATTCTTGTTCTGACTTCTTTTGTTCTATTTACGTTGCCTTACGCAAAACTGAGCTAAAAACAGTGGCTTCTCACGATGGTTTCAGAACACATCACAGACAATTGGGAGATGATGCTTCCTATCTAGGAAGCTTTATCAGCCTGCTTCGGCTCTCTGGGAGGCAGTCTCTGAATTTTATGTAAACATTAGAACAATTGACTTT
>NW_012111220.1:24374-25148 GCF_000951035.1 Colobus angolensis palliatus
TACTCCAAATACACTGGCTTGATTTTATGCATGTAACAGATACTCATAGGTACCCTATAAATATGTAAAATACTTTGTATCAGTAAAAAAGATGCATGCAGATGTAAAAAAAAGTGCACATATGGCAAATAGGAGAAATATATTATTTTTGATATCTCAAATTAGAAAAATAATTATTCAAAAATTCTCTTGTGATTAAAACTTGTTAGCATGACCCATTGACTTTATCTGATATAAGAGGTACTCACAAATCAAATTAGGACTTGAAAATTATTTCTTTATCAAAATGAGACCCAAAGATGGTAGAAAGTAGCAGGAAATATTTGGAATTGCTGCTCTTCTTAGTTAGGCAATAAAGATGGTTTTGCAGATTAAAGAATCTACAAGACTAACAAGGCTGAGCGTGGTGTCTCACATCTGTAATCCAGCACTTTGGCAGGTGGAGGTGGGAGGAACGCTTGAGGCCAGGAGTTGGAGACCAGCCTGGCCAACATGGTGAAACTCCGTCTCTACTAAAAATACAAAAATTAGCTGGGCGTGGTGGTGCATGCTTGTAATCCCAGCGACTCGGGAGGCTGAGGCAGAAGAATCGCTTGAACTAGGGAGGCGGAGGTTGCAGTGAACTGACACTGTGCCACTGCACTCCAGCCTGGGTGACAGAGCAGTACTCTGTCTCAAAAAACAAAAAACCTAACAAAAATAATATAACGTATTTTGAATTCTGCTCCATTGTTCTGCCATTGTTTTTTAATCTTAAACTGTGCATTGAGCCTC
>NW_012111220.1:29508-31360 GCF_000951035.1 Colobus angolensis palliatus
GTGAGCTGAGATCACGTCACTGCACTCCAGCCTGAGCAACAGAGCAAGACTCTGTCTCCAAAATATATATATGGCAGGCTCTAGATGATGCTGAAAGTTTAAAAGTACTTACTACCATTGTTGGATTTTATTTTCAAATATGAAAACAGAGAAAAACTAAGTGGAGAAGAGCCATTTCCCCTAATTATATTTGAAACAGAGTCTAGAGATGGAATTGTAATTTTATTCCTTCGTTCACTCTGTGATTTTATGGATTGGGTCCAGGATTGCAAGCCCTCTGGGCTGTGACCCCTCCACTCCTAGCCCCATTACATCTAAGTGAATCCCGTTGGAACCAGACACCAAAATTCACCTTTCAGTTAAAAGACCTCCCACTCCTCGTAAACCAAAAAGCTGCTGCCAGGGTGAGGGTTCCTGTTCTCTTCGCTGTGTGTAGCTGTTCAGGCTGCAGAGGACCCTCCACCTAGCACATGCATTTTGTGGGGGTGCAGGTGAGAAATTCCTCACGTAGAGATAAGAAACAAGGCAGAGTGGACCCATGCTACTGAAATAAACCACACATTCTAATAGGTACTTAGGTAGGATGTAGAATCTAAGTCACCTAAGTCACCCAGTCCTCTAATCACCCATAATTTTCACTCTAAAAATCACACCCTTTGGATTTTTCTTTTGCTTTTTGTGAATAAATGAACAGTCTTACACTTGATATCTGAATGTTGAGTTTCTGTTTAGAACAAGTGAGGAAACTCAACTGAGATCCTTAGCTTGAGTTTAACTCGTCCCTGTGGTCCTGGTCACTGCTCTCATTATAGAAAGAATGATGCCATCATCTACCTGCCCGTGCACTCACCTGCTGCTGGGACCATCTTATTTATAGTAGATTTCTGCAGGCTAAAAGGTAAAGTTTCAAGGGTTGGAATCTCTGTACCAGGTGAAGGCTGCATGTAAGCTGATAGCAGCGATGGATGAGACCATGTACTTGGGGGAAATACACAGTGTAAAACTAGCTCATAACTAGGGGTGCTGTCTTATGAAGTGCATATACCAACACAGACCTGCATTTGGACCCAGGACATAACACTTCCAAACTGAGTGACCTTGGACAACCAATTTAAAATCTTTCTGATTTTCAGTTTCCCTCCCGGAAAAAAAAAAATAGCTGAGTGGTGCTGAGGCTTAAATGAAAGAAGAGGACCTCCACACAGTGAGTGTCTTTACTCTCCCAACCGTAGCCCTCAGTGCTGTGTGTCTTTCAGTCTCTTTTCTTTGCCTTTATCCTGCCCTTTTTTTGCCCCACATTTGGTTTTTTAATTCTTTGAACAGCCACAATTTAAAACTAAAGTATATTTTAAAATATGGGTATTTATCAAATACATCTATATCTTCTCTTGTATGAACCCTTAAAATCACTTTTAACATTGACTTTTTGAAATACTCCATGTCTGAAAGCAAAAATCGGTGGCTTTTAAAACGGGTTTGTGTGTTTGGGGCTGGTGGTGGGGTTAGCTTTAACTATTAGTAACATTGTAAGTGAATGACTCTTATTAGCAAAAAGATTCTCTTAGTGTAGATTTTGGGATGTGTCTTGAATGATTTTTCTGGCGTGAGGACCAAAACCACAGCCTGTCTTGGGGTAATTACATAATCTCTGCATTCATATCAGCTTCACAACGTGTAAATGTAGCCATATTAATGTTTGCTTGGGGTAATCTAGCACTGGATTGGAGCTCAGCTCTGCTGGGTGGAATAGGAGAAGACGTGGCAGTATCATAGTCGCATGCAGGGACTCCAAGATGCTGCAGGAGTAGAGAGCTAATCTGACTTGGGACTTTGAACCAAGCTTGGACAGTAT
>NW_012111220.1:32425-35517 GCF_000951035.1 Colobus angolensis palliatus
AGCATGATGCTGGCATCTGCTTGGCTTCTGGGGAGGCCTCAGGAAACTTCCAATCATGGTGGAAGGTAAAGGGGGAACAGGCACTTCATGTGGCCAGAGCAGGAGCAAGAGTGAGGGGAAGGGGTGCCATATACTTTCAAACAACCAGATCTTGCTAGAACTCTCACGAGAACAGCACCAAGGTGAGGGTGCTAAACCATTCATGAGAAACCACCCCCATGATCCAATCACCTCCCACCAGGCCCCACCTCCAACACTGGGGATTACAATTCAACAGGAGATTTGGGTAGGGACACGGATCTGAACTGTATCAGCAATAGCAAATTCTTCATCAAGTGGTTGTGAGGAGCCATGAGTAGGACCCATCATGTTCCAAACATGGTAAAGGGGTGTCATATGATAAGTTATCAAAGAAAATATTAGCAAATATTTTAATTCTATTGTCTAAATTTGTGTCACTTATACTGCAGCTTTTACTACTTTTTCAAGCAAACTCTCAATCTAATATGAATATAGAGTTTTGATGTCATATTTCACATATGTTCTATCTGCACCTGTAATGCACATTTAAGAACAACGGGGATGGCTTCATACTGTAACGTGTTCCTTGGCTGCTGTGTGCAAGTGTTGTGAGTTTCGAGGACCTCCTGAACTGCATGTTGAGACATGAAAAGAAGCAAGCACATAGGCACCACTGGGAAACGGTGCTTTCTTGTACAGAGATGAAGAATGTTTGTGTATCTGAAAGGAAGAAGTTGACTGATTAATGAATCTTTTTCTCTCCTCCAAGTGTTCTATGGCTCAAATCCTCCCTGCACTCTGAAGCAGCCCTATCACTGCCCCTGCCATCTTCTCAGTGACAGAGCCCTCAAATGCTCAGGTCTTTCAGACATGGTTGCCTGTTCTTTCAAGGACTTAGGGCAAGGATGTGGGGAAGCATTTCCCTGGATTGAGGGTGGCACTTGCCCTGAGGCTTAGGCTGGCACTGCTCTGTAGCCTAAAATTGCATAACCATTCAGCACTCCCTTCCAAATCCAACCCATCAACCTATTAATTGGGATGTGGATTAATACTGCCAGGAGGTCCTCTGTTTCTCCGTGTGTTCCTTTGGAAGTGTGATGACAGCGTTTTCTGCTTGTTTTTTCTCATAGGAACTGGTGAAAGTGGGAAAAGCACCTTTATCAAGCAGATGAGAATTATCCATGGGTCTGGTTACAGCGATGAAGACAGAAAGGGGTTCACGAAACTGGTTTACCAAAACATATTCACCGCCATGCAAGCCATGATCAGAGCGATGGACACGCTAAGGATACAATATGTGTGTGAGCAGAATAAGGTAATGTGCTTAGAGGGTACTTGCCCTATTTGTGAATGTGTGCCTGCCCACTGTGGTTAGCACAAAGATTCCCTGAGTGCTTTGGTCAGATGCCAGAAGGAGCTCTTGATCCCTGGGGTGGGGATCATTGAGAGGAGTTTGAGGAATTTAGTTAGCCCCCTGGTCTTCTTTCTGATGGACTTCTCTCATGGTGCTTGCGCGAGGCTACCCAGCATGCAGGGATTCCAAAGTTTGGGCTGTTATTTAGGTTGCTTATTTCCAGCACTGAGAAAAGGAAGTCATACATTTTCTCTTTCTGCTGAGAGACCCAGTTAATTTCTTCACTGGAGCCATGGGGACACTGGGTTTACAGTGGCCAGCGTTTCAAGAATTCCCAGTCTCAGGAAATGTTTTCACTAATTGGTGCAGACTACTCAGAGAAATCAGTGGGTTTTGTTTGCTTGTGTTGGGAGTTCACCCATCTTGGGAACTAAGCGAAGGCTCATGAGTACAGTGCTAATGGCCCAGCCAGCAATGTGCTTCCATAAAGTGCTGGTGTCAAGCTGCCATTTGCTTTTCCCTCACCACCAGTTATTTAAAATACAAATCTGCTGAAAACTGGAGGAAAATAATGAGGCAGGAATGAGAGAGAATGAGAATAAAATTTTATGTGGTACATTGGAATGCAAATCCAAAGGAGAATAATCCTGTGTCTGAGTTCATTAAGCAACTATATTAGAAATCAGTTTATTTAAAATAATTGATACCAAATTACAACATGACGTGATGATAAAGAGAAAAATTCTGTGTCAGATGGGTCTCTCGTGGATCTGTGAAAAAGGAATTTAGCTAGTAAAATGCGAGAATTGCATGGGCTTTAATATGGACCCCTAAGGACAACTTTATTATGAACTTGTGGCACCTACACTCATATATATATGAATAAAAAGACTGGGCGTGGTGGCGCACACCTGTAATCCCAGCACTTTGGGAGGCCAAGGTGGGCAGATCACGAGATCAGGAGATCGAGACCATCCTGGCTAACATGGTGAAACCTCATCTCTACTAAAAAATACAAAAAATTAGCCGGGTGTGGTGGCAGGCACCTGTAGTCCCAGCTGCTCGGGAGGCTGAGGCAGGAGAATGGTGTGAACCCAGGAGGCGGAGCTTGCAGTGAGCCAATATCACACCATTGCACTCCAGCCTGGGCCACAGAGCGAGGCTCCATCTCAAAGAAAAAAAAACAAAGTTTTAAAGCAATCAATTTAAATTTTTATGGGATTACATAGTAAAACACAGTAGGCACCAAATTTTAGACTTACCTTTACCTCATCTCTACAGTCTGTCTTTACCATCATGTCCTTGCAGGCCTGAAGAAATGAAGGAACACATCTTGCCTACAATTTCACCCTGCAACAGAGTTATGCTAAAAATTGTGTGGGGTGGACCGGGCACGGTGGCTCACGCCTGTAATCCCAGCACTTTGGGAGGCCAAGGCAGGTGGATCATCTGAGGTCAGGAGTTCGAGACCAGCCTGGCCAACATAGTGAAACCCTGTCTCTACTAAAATTACAAAACATTAGCTGGGCATGGTGGCGGGCGCCTGTAATCCCAGCTACTAGGGAGGCTGAGGCAAGAGAATCACTTGAACCCAGGAGGTGGAGGTTGCAGTGAGCCGAGATTCTGCCATCGCACTCCAGCCTGGGCAACAAGAGTGAAACTCCATCTCAAAAAATAAAACAAAACAAAACAAAACAAAAAAATTGTGTGGGGTGAA
>NW_012111220.1:36910-38194 GCF_000951035.1 Colobus angolensis palliatus
GAATAAGTGTGGCTCAGTTATAAACTCTACTTACAGAATTTATAATAAGAATAGTAAGTTAAGAATACAGTTGAGAATAGTAAGAACTATTTTTGACTCATGGGCCATGCAAACAATCCACAGTCCATAAGTGGATGTAATCAATGGGCTGTACTTTGCTGACCCTGGTCCTGGGAAAGCTGTACTGTTTCTGGTTTTCCATTTTCTTATCTGTTAAATGAGACACGTTCTGTCTACTTTATAAGCCAATATGAGCAAAAGGAAGTGATTTACAAATTAAATGACCCTCGAGAAACACAAGGTTATTATTGGGGCAGGTTCAAAAATCAGAAATAGGCTCATTTTCTTTTTATTACTTGTTTAGGTCATTTTCATCAATTTATTCTCTATCATTTTCCTGTGGCTATTATTTCTAATAATTTTTTTCTCAGGGCTAGTCTTGATTCCAAACATGAAACTGTAACAAAGTACCATGCTTAGATCATAAAATGATAAAATGATTAGTGGTTCAGTCATATTCAGTGATAGTTTAGGAGACATGCTATATGTTATCTTCTTTACAAAGTATTGTATAACTTGAAACAATTGATTAGTTATGGTAGGGGTGAACAAAACTTTAGCTTTCATTTTCACAGTGGTGCAGTCTTCTCATTTCTTATTGCTGAGTATTTCTCTATTATCTGCTGTTTTTTCTGTTTGTTTCTGTTTCTGTTTCAGAGCTAGGAACATTTTCTTATGTATGTAGAAGAGAATTAAAAGTGGTTTTAGAGGGTTTTATTTTAATTGTTGTTAGTGAGATTACTGCTCAGCTAGGCTGCTGAAAGTCTTTGCCTATTACTTGACAGTCCACTTATTAAAGGAAATTTATCAGAAATTTAGTTCCGCATTTGTTTTTTTTAACTAACATGTTTTTTCAATTAAGATATAGCCTTGAAGATTTTTTCTTATACCTTGCCTGCTTATTTTATTAAAAAAGAAATGATTCCTATGTATTTGCTCACTCTGTTGATAAACCTTAATTTTTATGAATGTCTCTCAAGAGTGTTTTATGGGCGCAATTCAAATTTATGACTTCCTGAATAAATATTACAAAGGCATTTGCTCAGTGGCAGGGTTCCTAAGTCTTGTTAGTTTATAATTCATGTTTACTTGTGATGATTTCACAAAAGCCAGAAAAGCATCATAATTTTTGCTGTTTGCAGTTTCTTGAACTTGGGAAATTCTCATTCTAGTCCTGTCCTACAGTGAAGGAAAAAAATATGAACCCCTTAAAGGTTCTGTAGA
>NW_012111221.1:0-2468 GCF_000951035.1 Colobus angolensis palliatus
GCCCATCTCGGCCTCCCAAAGTGCTGGGATTACAGGCTTGAGCCACTGCGCCTGGCCCAAAAATGTTTTGATGTAATCTGTGCTGCCTAGCATTTTGTTCTCCAAACTGAGTAGAATAATGCCTTTCATTTACATGTTAAATGGAAGCCTATTTTTAGTCTAAGGTAAGTCTTAAAGTACTGAGCAGAAATATCTTCCACATCCTATTGCATTAAATTCCTACTAATATTTTAATGGTAATTGTGATAGTACCTACTGATATTTTAATGGTAATTGTGATAGTACCTAAATAACTATTATGTAAGAATAAAATTAATGTAAAAAAAATTTTAAATGTGTAGTCTCACTGAGTACATTTGCTTTTCATGGTATCTTTTCTCTGTTTATATTCAAGTTTTATGAGCAATATGATGATGATGAAATTGGAGCTCTGGATAACGCAGAATTGGAAGGTTCTATTCAAGTGGACAGTAATCGCTTACAGGAAGTTTTGAATGACTACTATAAAGAAAAGGCAGAGAAGTACAGTGACTTTTCGTTCCTTGTTTATCTGTTCTTTTTTTAAAAAAAGAAAAAATTCCAAAGAAAGGTCTATAGTATAACTGAATTGAGGAAAAAATTAACCTAGTCAAAATCCATATTAAGAAAATGAAGAAGGAAAAAAAGATAGGAGGGGGGGAAAAAAGAAAGTGGTACATTTTCCATAAACTTTGGCTCATGTATAGCTCATCTGTTTTGCCTACATTTTGGTGTTAAGCATTCTGAAGTAGAATGTAATGGGAATATACGAGGAGCCACTTTTTCCATATCTTTGACTTGAGAAGAGTCATGGTAGAATGTGTTTCGTTTTCTAATTTTTTTTTTTTTTTTTTGAGATGGAGTCTTGCTCTGTTGCCCAGGCTGGAATGCAGTGGTGTGATCTCAGCTCACCTGCAACCTCTGCCTCCCAGGTTCAGGTGATCCTCCTGCCTCAGCCTCCTGAGCTGATGTGATTACAGGGGCATGCCGCCATGCCCAGCTAATTTTTGTATTTTTAGTAGAGACGGGGTTCCACCATGTTGGCCAGGCTGATCTCAAACTCGACCCCATGTAATATGCCCGCCTTGGCCTCCCAAAGTGCTGGGATTATAGGTGTGAACCACTGCGCCCAGCCCATTTTTAATTTTTTTTACTTTCGTTTATTTTGCTTAAAAGTTTTGATAGAAGCATGAGTATTATTAGAGTGTGAAATATAAGGACAAGCCAGGCATGGTGGTGTATACCTGTAATCCCAGCTATTTGGGAGGCTGAGACAAGATCGCTTGAACCTGGAAGACAGAGATTGCAGTGAGCTGAGATAACACCACTGCTTTCAGCCTGGGTGACAAGGTGAGACTCTGTGTCAAAAAAAATAAGAAATAAAGGGACACATTCCCCTTGGGAAATAAGATGATATTTCTAGTCTTTTGGGCTGAAGAATTATTCCAAGTATATGCTCTTTCATCTTTCTGAAATGCCAAGTGTTTTGAGAAGTAGGTATTTACATCTCGCGGAAAGATAAGAATTTGTCTCTCCAGCTAGATTAGAGGAACTGACCAGCTGGTTATTTTGGCAAATCAGCATCCACATCAGGGTGACTCTTCTCTGAGAGAAACTGATGAAGTGTTCAAATCTGCTAGAAAGGTCTGATGTTCCGTGATCACTATAATAGATAGATCCCATAGCAGGACAAGGAGCTGTATAGTTTGAGTAAAATATTTGAATACTTCGCAGAGACAGATGAGTTATGCTTTTTTAGGCTTTAAAAACCTGTTTTCTTAGGAAGCTGCCTTGGAAAGACACAGCTAGATGTTACCTTCCTATCAGCTAAGTGAATATCCAAAACTCACTGGAGGGAAAAGTCAGGGCTGGGTAGAACAGAGTTTGACAGAAAATGACAGATAGGTCACTGGAATATGTGCGTTTTAAAACGCTGGTTTTTTTCCACAGCTAGAAATTGCAGTTTTAGTGACATAGTATAATAAGAGGTCATTTTCCCCCCCTTCTCGGTCTTCACTTTTAAAAACTCATCCAAAAGTTGTGTAAAATTGAATACCCTTGAACCCTTGGAGGATCAAGACCTGCCAATGAATGAGCTTGATGAGTCTGAGGAGGAAGAAATGATTACTGTAGTCCTTGAAGAAGCCAAAGAGAAGTGGGATTGTGAATCTATTTGTAGTAAGTATATTCACTTTATGATAGTAATTTTAAAGTATTAAAGTATATCAACTTTAGTCTGGGTGTGGTGGCTCACGCCTATAATCCCAGCACTTTGGGAGGCTGAGGCGGGTGGATCACCTGATGTCAGGAGTTCAAGACCAGCCTGGCCAACATGGTGAAACCCCGTCTCTACTAAAAATACAAAAATTAGCCAGGCATGGCAGCGGGCACCTGTAATCCCAGCTACTCAAGAGGCTAAGGCAGGAGAATAGCTTGAACTCGGGAGTTGG
>NW_012111222.1:0-2738 GCF_000951035.1 Colobus angolensis palliatus
ACTCTCCTTACAATTCCCCAATTTTACCTGTCCAAAAACCAGACAAGCCTTACAGGTTAGTTCAGGATCTGCGCCTTGTCAACCAAATTGTTTTGCCTATCCACCCTGTAGTGCCCAACCTGTATACTCTTTTGTCCTCAATACCTCCCTCCACAACTCACTGTTCTGTTCTTGATCTTAAAGATGCTCTTTTCACTATTCCCCAGCATCTCTCGTCTCAGCCTCCCTTTGCTTTTACCTGGACTGACTCTGGCACCCATCAGTCCCAGCAGCTTACCTGGGCTGTGCTGCCACAAGGTTTCAGGGACAGCCCTCATTACTTCAGCCAAGCTCTTTCCCATGACTTACTTTCTTTCCACCCCTCCACTTCTCATCTTATTCAATATATTGATGACCTTCTTCTTTGTAGCCCCTCCTTTGAATCTTCTCAACAAGACACCCTCCTGCTCCTTCAACATTTATTTTCCAAAGGATATTGGGTATCCACCTCCAAAGCTCAAATTTCTTCTCCAACTGTTACCTACCTCAGCATAATTCTTCATAAAAACACACGTGCTGTCCCTGCAAATCATGTCCGACTGACCTCTCAAACCCCAACACCTTCTACAAAACAACAACTCCTTTTCTTCCTAGGCGTGGTTGGATACTTTCACCTTTGGATACCTGGTTTTGCCATCCTAACAAAATCATTATATAAACTCACCAAAGGAAACCTAGCTGACCCCACAGATCCTAAATCCTTTCCCCACTCCTCTTTCCATTCCTTGAAGACAGCTTTAGAGACTGCCCCCACACTAGCTCTCCCTGACTCATCCCAACCCTTTTCATTACTCACAGCTGAAGTGCAGGGCTGTGCAGTTGGAATTCTTACACAAGGACTGGGACCACGCCCTGTAGCTTTTTTGTCCAAACAACTTCACCTTACTGTTTTAGGCTGGCCATCATGTCTCCATGCAGTGGCTGCTGCTACCCTAATAATTTTAGAGGCCCTCAAAATCAGAAACTATGCTCAACTCACTCTCTATAGCTCTCATAATTTCCAAAATCTATTTTCTTCCTCACACCTGATGCATATACTTTCTGCTCCCTGGCTTCTTCAGCTATACTCACTCTTTGTTGAGTCTCCAACAATTACCATTGTTCCTGGCCCGGACTTCAATCCGGCCTCCCACAGTATTCCAGATACCACACCTGACCCTCATGACTGTATGTCTCTGATCCACCTGACATTCACCCCATTTCCCCATATTTCCTTCTTTCCTGTTCCTCACCCTGATCACATTTGGCTTATTGATGGCAGTTCCACCAGGCCTAATCGCCACTCACCAGCAAAGGTAGGCTATGCTATAGTATCTTCCACATCTATCAGTGAGGCTACCCAGTCTGCCCACCTCCACTACCTCTCAGCAAGTTGAACTCATTGCCTTATCTCGGGCACTCACTCTTGCAAAGGGATTATGTGTCAATATTTATGTTGACTCTAAATATGCCTTCCGTATCCTGCACCATCATGCTGTTATATGGGCAGAAAGAGGTTTCCTCACCACACAAGGGTCCTCTATCATTAATACCTCTTTAATAAATACTCTTCTCAAGGCTGCTTTACTTCCAAAGGAAGCTGGAGTCATTCACTGCAAGGGGCCTCAAAAGGCATCAGATCCCAGTGCTCTAGGCAATGCTTATGCTGATAAGGTGGCTAAAGAAGCAGCTAGCATTCCAACTTCTGTCCCTCATGGACAATTTTTCTCCTTCTCATTGGTCACTCCCACCTACTCCCCTGCTGAAACTTCCACCTATCAATCTCTTCCCACACAAGGCAAATGATTCTTAGACCAAGGAAAATATCTCCTTCCAGCCTCACAGGCCCATTCTATTCTGCCTTCATTTCATAATCTCTTTCATGTCGTTTATAAGCCACTAGCCCATCTCTTAGAACCTCTCATTTCCTTTCCATCATGGAAATCTATCCTCAAGGAAATCACTTCTCAGTTGTTCCATCTGCTATTCTACCACCCCTCAGGGATTGTTCAGGCCCCCTCCCTCTCCTACACATCAAGCTCAGGGATTTGCTCCTGTCCAGGACTGGCAAATTGACTTTACTCGCATGCCCTGAGTCAGGAAACTAAAATATCTCTTGGTCTGGGTAGACACTTTCACTGGATGGGTAGAGGCCTTTCCCACAGGGTCTGAGAAAGCCGCTGAGGTCATTTCTTCCCTTCTGTCAGACATAATTCCTTGGTTTGGCCTTCCCACCTCTATACAGTCTGATAATGGACCAGGCTTTACTAGTAAAATCACCCAAGCAGTTTCTCAGGCTCTTGGTATTCAATGGAACCTTCATATCCCTTACTGTTCTCAATCTTCAGAAAAGGCAGAATGGACTAATGGCCTTTTAAAGACACACCACACCAAGCTCAGCCTCTAACTTAAAAAGGACTGGACAGTACTTTTACCTCTTGCCCTTCTCAGAATTAGAGCCTGTCTTTGAGATGCTACAGAGTACAGTCCATTTGAACTTTTACATGGATGCACTTTCTTGCTCAGCCCCAACCTCATCCCAGACACCAGCCCTCTAGGCAACTTATCTTCCAGTCCTCCAGCAGGCTAGACAGGAAATTCACCAGGCTGCTAATCTTCTCTTGCCTACTGTAGATTCCCAGTCATATGAAGACATCCCAGCTGAACGATCAGTTCTTGTTAAGAATCTGACCCCTCAAACTCTATAACCTCAATGGACC
>NW_012111223.1:0-1312 GCF_000951035.1 Colobus angolensis palliatus
GTAATCCCAGCTACTTGGGAGGCTGAGGCAGGAGAATCACTTGAACCTGGGAGGTGGAGGTTGCAGTGAGCTGAGATCATGCCACTGCACTCCAGCCTGGGTGGCATGCGCCTGGCTAATTTTTGTATTTTTTTTTTTTAGTAGAGATGGGGTTTCACCACGTTGGCCAGGCTGGTCTCAAACTCCTGACCTCAAATAATCTGCCTGCCTTGGCCTCCCAAAATGCTGGGATTACAGGCATGAGCCACCTTGCCTGGCCTAATTTTTAAAATTGTTTAAAAAGAAGGCTGGGTGCTATGGCTCACACCTGTAATACCAGCACTTTGAGAGGCTGAGGCAGGAGGATTGCTTGAGCTCGGGAGTTTGAGACCAGCCTGAACAATATAGTGAGACCCTGTCTACATAAAAATTTTAAAAATTAGCTGGACATGTGGTACACGCCTGTAATCCCAACCAGTTGGGAGGCTGAGGCCAGAGGATTGCTTGAGCACTGGAGGTTGAGGCTGCAGTGAGCTGTGATTGTACCACTGCACTCCAGCCTGGGCAATACAGTGAGACCCTGTCTCAAAAAAAAAAAAAAAAAAAAAGAGGTACCTCATAGAACAGGAAATGCTAATTGTCAACAAAATGAGAAAATGTGCTCAATCTCATTAGTAATCAAATAATTGAAAATTAAAACTATGAGGAGTATTTATTTCACATTGACAAATTAATAAAAATTGTGGTTAGGTCCAGTAGCTCACACCTATAACCTCAGCAGGTTATAGCTGGGAGTACTACTTGAGGTCAGGAGTTCAAGACCAGCCCTGGCAACATAGTGAGACCCCTGTCTACACAAAAAATTTTAAGAATTGACTGGTTGTGGTGGTATGAGTCTGTAGTCCTAGTTACTCAGGAAGCTGAGGTAGGAGGATCACTTGAGCCCAGGAGTTCGAGGTTATGGTGAGCTGAGATGGCACCACTGTACTCCAGCCTAGGCAACAAAGTGAGATCTTGTCTCTAAAAATAATAAAAATAAATACATTTAAATATTTTACAATATTAAGTGCTAACTAGGATATAGAGAAATCATAATATTTATCTTTATATTCCTAGTAGGAGTATAACATTTATACTATGTACAACAGCTGGGAATTATCTAATAAATTTGAAATTTTTCATACTCCATGACCCAGCAAATTTCTTTTCTTTTCTTTCCCTTTTTTTTTTTTTTTTTATTTTTTTTGAGACAGGATCTCACTTGATCCAGGCTAAAGTGAAGTGGTGTGACCTCTCAAGCTCCATTGTCCCTCCCACCCCAGCCTCCCGGGTA
>NW_012111224.1:0-1902 GCF_000951035.1 Colobus angolensis palliatus
CAGGATGGTCTCGATCTCCTGACCTCGTGATCCGCCCGTCTCGGCCTCCCAAAGTGCTGGGATTACAGGCTTGAGCCACCGCACCCGGCCAAAAAAATGCTTTAATTTTAAGGAAGAAAATTCAGTTTTGAGAACATTAACATTAGTCTGTAATTCAAAACAAAGTGAGGGCTAATGTTTCATGGTTCTTTATACATCCTTCTCCTCAACACAGAACCAGGAAAGTAGCAGGCACTGGCACTGATACAGACGGACACTGCACACACACACACCCAACCCCCAAACAACAAAATTCTGAGTATATCAAAGGGAAAAGGTTTGTTATGGTATTGATCGAAACCCCTGGAGTCGGTCGGGCGTCTCATGCCTGTAATCCCAGCACTCTGGGAGGCCGAGGTGGGCGGGAGGTCAGGAGATCAAGACCATCCTGGCTAACAGGGTGAAACCCCGTCTCTACTAAAAAATACAAAGAAAAAAATTAGCTGGGCGTGGTCGTGGGCGCCTGTGGTCCCAGGTACTCGGGAGGCTGAGGTAGGAGAACGGCATGAATTGGGGAGGCAGAGCTTGCAGTAAGCCGAGATCAAGCCACTGCACTCCAGCCTGGACGATAGAGCAAGACTTGTCTCAAAAAAAAAAAAAAAAAAGGCAAGAAACCCCTGGAGTCAACAGTCTATCTCAGCAGCTATGCCGTTTTGAATGTATATGAAAGAATCTATTGTCATGTACATGATATTTACATTTCAAATGGAAATAGGACCCATCTTAATAATATTTGATGACTAACCCCTACACCTGAAACTTAATAGGGTACTATGGCCACCGTTCGTTCCTTCCTTCCTTCCTTCCTTCCTTCCTTCCTTCCTTCCACTCTCTCTCTCTCTCTTTCTCTCTCTCTCTCTCTTTCTCTCTCTCTCTCTCTTTCTTTCTTGTCTCTCTCTCTCTCTGCCTTCCTTCCTTCCTTCCACTCTCTCTCTCTCTCTCTCTCTTTTTTTTTTTGAGATGGAGTCTCGCTCTGTCACCCAGGCTGGAGTGCAGTGGCGCAATCTCGGCCTACTGCGACCTCCGCCTCCCGGGTTCAAGCGATTCTCCTGCCTCAGCCTCCCGAGTAGCTGAGACTACAGGCACATGCCACCATGCCTGGCTAACTTTCTGTATTTTTAGTAGGGACGGGGTTTCACCGTGTTAGCCAGGACGGTCTCGATCTCCTCACCTCATGATTCACCTGCCTCGGCTTCTCAAAGTGCTAGGATTACAGGCGTGAGCCACCGCGCCTGATGTGAGATGCAAACATTTTTCTTAGTTTATTTTTTGCTTTCATATCATCCTTTGTTTTATTTACTTATTTATTTACTTTAATTTTTTTTTTTTTTGAGATGGAGTCTCTTGCTCTGTGGTCTGGGCTGGAATACAGTGGCGCAATTCTCCTGCCTCAGCCTCCCGAATAGCTGGGATTACAGGTGCACGCTAACATGCCCGGCTAGTTTTTGTATTTTTAGTAGAGACGGGGTTTAACCAAGTTGGCCAGGCTAGTCTCTAACTCCTGACCTCAAGTGATTTGCCCACCTTGGCCTCCCAAAGTCCTGGGACTACAGGCATGAGCCACTGCACCCAGCCTTATATCATCTTTTTTTTTGTAAACAGTGCCTAGCATTCTATTGATCAGGCATACTATAATTTTTAAGCAGTCTTTTATTAATAGGCATTTTGGTTATTTCCAATTTTTTTGCAATTAAAAACCACCCAGCTCTTCCTAGTAATCTGCTTTGCATCTCCTTCATGCGAAATTCCTAAAAGTGGAATTGCTTTGTTAAAGAATATTAATTGGCCGGGCGCGGTGGCTCAAGCCTGTAATCCCAGCACTTTGGGAGGCTGAGACGGGCGGATCACAAGGTCAGGAGATCG
>NW_012111225.1:0-1048 GCF_000951035.1 Colobus angolensis palliatus
TTGAAGCAGTCATAAATGCATGATTAATCTCATGAAGATAAGGAAAGTCACAGTTTCAAAGAGGAATTAACGGTGGCTCACACCTGTAATCCCAGCTACTCGGGAGGCTAAGGCAGGAGAATTGCTTGAACCTGGGAGGCAGAGGCTGCAGTAAGTCAAGATCGCGCCATTGCACTCCAGCCTGGGCGACAGAGCAAGACTCCATCTCAAAATAATAATAATAATAATAATAATAAATTTCATAGGGTTTAATTTCATAGGGTTTAAAAAAATGTTGCCATTGTTTTGTTTGGTTCCAAATAAAACCAAGCTGGATCAGAAAACTGAATTGTATTTGGGGAAGAAAGGGAGCAGAGAGGGATTCAGAACACTGAAACAAATAGTTTCCAAGAATCACACTTAAGATTAGGAATAACATAGCTGTTATCTTTCAAATTATGTTTCTGACTTGGCAAAAATAAAAGTAACAGTCTCTTGTCATGAAGGTATCTCACCACTAAAAACTTAGATAAAAACAGCAAAAAAACAAAAAAAAACAACAAAAAACACACACTTTGAAGTGAGCCTAAGCCTGAATTACTTTATCTTTCCTAATCCTATCGTTTTCCTTCTTTTCCATCTATAACACATGTCATACAATAAACTCATTAATTTAACCTACAGGTAGCTCTTGACTGATTTTTGTGTGTGAATCAATGGTGGGATTTCTTACCCCTGACTTGCGTACTCAATAGGTCAACGAGAACAAAAGGGCAACGAGGTAGTCTTTTTTGTCTTCTGGTTCTGAAGAAAGGAATTAAAAAACTTCTTAAAAAGATACTTTTTTTTTTTAATTTAAAAAAATACAGGGGAAATATAGAAAATATTCAATACCCTGCAAAGATTTTTAAAGGGGATCCCATAACAACAAAATGTCAAAAAAAGAAATGAAACTCCAGCCCGGGCACGGTGGCTCACGCCTGTAATCCCAGCACTCTGGGAGGCCGAGGTGGGTAGATCATGAGGTCAGGAGTTTGAGACCAGCCTGACCAACATGGTGAAACCTTGT
>NW_012111226.1:0-1369 GCF_000951035.1 Colobus angolensis palliatus
AAAGAAAGGTGTGGCCTATGGAGACAAATGGCCTTGCTGTTCTGGCAAGGTAACGACTGAAAAGATGAAGGCATTAGAGACATCAGGAAAGGCTTTGATCAACAGTGAGGATGAAAAGGGTGATTTTGAGGGGAAGTAAAGAGAAAATCTGTAGTCTACCCTTGAGGTAAATCTGGATGAGAAGAGAAGAGAGGTTGGGTGACAGAGGAATATAGGAGGTCAACGGAGGAGGAGGTGGCAGATGAATTGCTTTGAGAATGCAAAATAAGAGATTTCAGTATATTTCTAGACTGAAAGGAAAAGGCAGTGGAAAGGTTGAAAATGGGAGACCTAGGGAATGACAAATGGAGGGAACTCTCAGGGGAGGAACATCTTATGCACTGAGACTGGAGAGGTAGAGAGGATGATCTCACATGATTCATAGACAATTTGGCCCACCCGATTTAATACTCTGCCTGAATCTCCTATTACAGATTCTCTCTTCTTTTTGTCAGCAAACAACTCACTGTCCTCTGGATCTGCTGCATCCTACAGGACCATTGCGCTTAAACTATGGGAAGCGGCACCTCCACCCGACATCATTTTGCTTTCCAGAATGCAGAGAGAGGTAAGTGTTTCCCACATTCCAAACCAGCTGTGGGTACCACAAAGCCCATATTGCGTGGAGAGGGTTGGGGGTTCTCAAGGTAGAAGCAGAAAACCCTTACATTTCTCCTCAGGCTAACTCTTAGAGGTCAACTTCTCCTTCTTGTGACATGCCCACCAAAATGTCCAGTTGAAGCATATTTGACAGAATTAAAATTTGCTCAGGGAGTTAGTGTTGTCCATTGGGGTTGATCCCAAACTACCCAAGTACAAACGAATGAAATAAAAGGGGATGAAACACATTCCAGGCAGAGGGGTAGAGCATGTCCAAAGGTCAGAAGGTGGGAAGAAGGAAGCATGAGCTCCCTCTAGTAGCTAATCTAACAACTTTTTAAAAACAATAGACCAGGAGTTGTGGGTCACACCTGTAATCCCAGCACTTTAGGAGGCTGAGATGAGAGAATCTCACTTGGGTCCAGGAGTTTGAAACCAGCCTGGGCGACAGAGCCAGATACCATCTCTACCAAAAAAAGACACAAAGTCTTTCTCTGTTGCCCAGGCTGGAGTGCGGTGGCACGATCTCTACTCACTGCAACCTCTGCCTCCTGGATTCAAGTGATTCTCCTGCCTCAGCCTCCCGAGTAGGTGGGATTATAGGTGCCCACCACCATGCCCTGCTAATTTTTGTGTGTGTGTTTTGTTTTGTTTTGTTTTGAGACGGAGTCTCGCTCTGTCGCCCAGACTAGAGTGCAGTGGTGTGATCTCAGCTCACTGCAAGCTCTGC
>NW_012111227.1:0-1172 GCF_000951035.1 Colobus angolensis palliatus
GGTCTCGGCTCACTGCAACCTCCGCCTCCCAGGTTCAAACGATTCTCCTGCCTCAGCCTCCCGAGTAGCTGGTATTACAGGTGCCCGCCACCACGCCCGGCTAATTTTTGTTTTTTTTTTTTTTTTTTTTTTTTTAAGTAAAGACGGGATTTCAGTATGGTGGCCTCGCTGGTCTAGAACTCCTTACCTCAGGTGATCCGCCTGCCTCGGCCTCCCAAAGTGCTGGGATTACAGGGGGCGTGGCCAGGTTATTCTTAAACTCACTCCCTTGAAGTACCTGCAAAATACGTGCTGGTCTCTGGCCCTTTTGGAAACTCAGTCCTGTGAGTAGGACGTCCACCTCATTGGTGGTGTTTCAAATACTAAGTGTAAAATGCTAGAGACAGTACAAAACCCACCAGGGGGTCCTTCCTAACACGTTGGCATAAGTATCCAAACGGAATACAGGGATAGGACAGGTGACCTTGGGCAGTTCCAGGGAGGAGTCCATCACCTGACTGGAATGGGCCTTTCAGTGGGACGAGAGTGTATTTCTTCCAATGAAACCTGAATAACCACCTTGCGTCCTGGAGTAGGCGGGCCCATTAGTATCAAGGCGGAGGCCGTGCTTCCTGTCCGCGGTCACGTAGGCAGCGGAAAGCCGTACCAGGCGCCTGCGCGCTGGGAAGGGTAGGCTCAGAGTGCTTTCCGGAACCCGGTGAGTGGTGGACTGCGCAGGCGGCCGGATTCCACTCAGTTTCCGGTCCGGCGAACACCAAAGTCGAGGAATCTAAGCATTTTCAGTTTCTGGGATTGTTAGGAAGCTGCAGGAGCGAGATGGAGGTGGACGCACCGGTTGTTGATGGTCGAGATGGTCTCCGGGAGCGGCGAGGCTTGAGCGAGGGAGGGGGACAGAACCTCGATGTGCGGCCTCGGTCTGGGGCAAACGGGCTTCCCAAACACTCTTACTGGTTGGACCTCTGGCTCTTCATCGTTTTCGATGTGGTGGTGTTTCTCTTTGTGTATTTTTTGCCATGGTGAGTATCTTGAAGGCAGAATTGGAGTGGTAAGGAGCTTAGAGATAATTTGCTCTCTTTTGGGCGGAGAGGGGACTGAATTCCGGAGTTTATATATGTCCAAGATGACGCAGCTGGTGAGTAGCGCAGTCGGGTGGGTGGGGGAGAAGGATTAGG
>NW_012111228.1:0-1335 GCF_000951035.1 Colobus angolensis palliatus
TGCCTGAGTAGCTGGGACTGCAGCTGTGCACCGCCATGCCTGGCTAATTTTTGTGTTTTTAGTAGAGACAGGGTTTTGCCCTGTTGGCCAGGCTGAACTTGAACTCTTGACCTCAGGTGATCCACCCACCTTGGTCTCCCAAAGTGCTGGAATTACAGGCATGAGCCACTGCGCCCAGCGTGATAAATCATCTTTTCTTGATTTGGTTACATAGGTGTGTTTGGTTCATGAAAATTTATTGAACTTTATAGTTACATACGTTTATATCTGTATGTAAACTATACTTAAAAGTTCTAAGAACTGGTTGAGAGTAAGATGATAGTTACAGCAATAGAACACTGGATACTGGCTGGGCCTGGTAGCTTACACCTGTAATCCCAGGACTTTGGAAGGCTAAGGTGGGAGAATCACTTCTTGAGCCCAGGGGTTCAAGATTAGCCTGGGAAATACAGTGAGACCTAATTTTCACGAAAAATACAAAAATTAGCTGGGCGAGGTGGCGAATGCCTGTGGTCACAGCTGCTCTGAGACTGAGGTGGGAGGATTGCTTGAGATGGGGAGGTTGAGGTTGCAGTGAGTCGTGATTGTGCCACTGCACTCCAGCCTGGGTGACAGAGTGAGACCCTGTCTTAAAACAAAAAACTCAAATGAAAACTGGATGCTGTGGTGCCTCCTCAATTCTGCCAAGTTCTCTCTCTTGGCAGTGAAGCTTCCCAACGCTGAATTTCTTTGCCTCTGAAATTTCTTAGGTTATTTACTAGGCTGTCTGCTAGCCATGGGGAACTACTACGTTTCCAAGGGATATAGTTGTTTAACCTGCCTTAAAGACTTTGTTTATTATTGCATAAAATAAACAGCTTCTCTGTTTCACAAATTCTCATTTCAGTACAGTTTAGAATGAGGTATAGTTGTATTTGTTGTATCATTATCTGTACTTCTGTTTTTTTTTTTTAATTAATTAATTAATTTATTTATTTATTTTTTGAGACAGTCTTGTTCTGTCACCCAGACTAGAGTGCAGTGGCGTGGTCCCGTGGTCCTGGCTCAGTGCAACGTCTACCTCCCCAGGTTCAAGCGATTCTTATGCCTTAGCCTCCTGAGTAGCTGGTACCACAGGTGTGCGCCACCAGGCCTGGCTAACTTTTGTGTTTTCAGTAGAGGTGGGGTTTCACCATGTTGGCCAAGCTGGTCTTGAACCCCTGACCTCAGGTGATCCGCCCGCCTTGGCCTCCCAAAGTGCTGGGATTACAGGTGTGAGCTACCGCGCCTGGTCCTGTACCTCTGTACTAAATTGACTAAAGGCTACCACTGTTGTAGCAGTGCTGAGGTTATGTT
>NW_012111229.1:0-1357 GCF_000951035.1 Colobus angolensis palliatus
TCTCTACAAAAAAAAAAAAAAAAAATTAGCCAGGTGTGGTGTGGGTGCATGTGATCCCAGCTACTCAGGAGACTGAGGCAGGAGAATCACTTGAACCCAGGAGGTGGAGGTTGCAGTGAGCTGAGATCACACCACTGCACTCCAACTTGGGCAACAGAGCGAGGCTCCGTTTAAAAAAAAAAGCATTTAAGAGAGCAGAATTAGATAATGAAATATTTGGTTGTAGTTCTCTGGTTATAGTTTCTACGGATGTGCAGTGAAACTACCTGAGTAAAGGAAGGCTCCTTAAGTCTTCTTGAACATGCAGAATTGCACTGCTTTTCCTCCCAGTAAAATAATTTACAAATTTTCCACTTATTGAAATTATCTGAACACCATGACCATCAAGGCAATATCAACATACTTTGAAAGAGTCCTCCTAAAAACACGAAACTTTTTATTGTGGATGTATCTATAGTGTTGGTTGGGTAGGGTACTTTGGCTTCAATTCTGGGTAGATGCAGTAGCATAGATTCTCTATGATTTCCTCAGCTAGGAGGGGAGGATAGGGAGAGGCTGGTTAATGAATACAAAATTATAGCTAGCTAAGAAGAGTGAGTTTTCATGTTCTGTGGTACTGAAGGGTGAATATGGTTAACTTTAATTTATTGTATATTCTCAAAAAACTAGAAGAGAGAATTTTGAATGTTCACAACACAAAGAAATGATAAATATTTGAGGTGATGGCTATTCTGATTACCCTGATTTGATCATTACCCATTGTATACACATATAGAAGTATCACTCTGAATCGCATAAATATGTACAGTTATAATGCATCAAATAAAAAGGAGAAAACTTAATTTTAAAGTAACACAATACTTTGAGTAGACAGTGAACTGAACTAACAATTACATCTTGTTAGATAAGAATAACGTGTTGGGAAAATAGATACATAAATGACCATTAATTAAAGAAATCAAAAGCTTGAAAAGAATTATAAAATAACATTTACTCTGCTAGCTTCAGCTAACCAGAAGAGCACAGAGGGGAAAGCAAAATTATTTTACATTAAATTTTGCCTCTTGAAATTTTTTTTTTTTTTTTTTTTTTGAGACGGAGTCTTGCTCTGCCGCCCAGGCTGGAGTGCAGTGGCAGGCTCTCAGCTCACTGCAAGCTCCGCCTCCCGGGTTCACGCCATTCTCCCGCCTCAGCCTCCCGAGTAGCTGGGACTACAGGCGAGCATCACCACACCCGGCTATTTTTTTTGTATTTTTAGTAGAGACGGGGTGTCATCATGTTGGTCAGGCTGGTCTCCAACTCCTTACCTCGTGATCCGCCTGCCTCAGCCTCCCAAAATGCTGGGATTACAGGCGTG
>NW_012111230.1:0-1100 GCF_000951035.1 Colobus angolensis palliatus
GGTGGCTCACACCTGTAATCCCAGCACTGTGGTAGGCTGAGGCGGGCGGATCACGAGGTCAAGAGATTGAGACCATCCTGGCCAACATGGTGAAACCCCGTCTCTACTAAAAATACAAAAATTAGCTGGGCGTGGGGGCGCGCTCCTGCAGTCCCCGCTACTCTGGAGGCTGAGGGAGAATTGCTTGAATCCAGGAGGCAGAGGTTGCAGTGAGCTGAGATTGCGCCACTGCACTCCAACCTGGTGACAGAGCGAGGCTCTGTCTCAAAAAAAAAAAAAAAAAAGTTTGTAGTAATACAAGTAGACTTCTGTAATCAATGAAACATAGGTCATAAATTACAACAGTAAAGAAAATAGTAATGTAACGACAGCATGGATTCATTACCTGTAGCCCAGCTCTCTGTGAGCGAGATACTGCCTTAGCCTTGGCCTTCCCACTGTCCTTTCCAGCTTTGCCACCAGCCTAAATGCAAAAAAAAATTTTTGAATGAAAAGAGTTGAAAATACTACTTCAAAAATATTCTGGAAACAGAATTTCTTCTACTTTTACTTTAGGTAGTTAAAAATATGTAGGTGATCCCCTTCCTCATATACATGGGATTCTATCACCTTTTATAATTTCTATCAAAGAAGTCAAACCTTAAACGCTTATTGAAAATATGAGATTTTTCTTTTCTCTTTTTTTTTTTGAGACGGAGTCTAGCTCTGTTGCCCAGGTTGGAGTGCAGTGGGGCAATCTTGGCTCACTGCAAACTCCACTTCCCAGGCTCAAGTGATTCTCCTGCCTCAGGCTCCTGAGTAGCTGAGATTACAGGTGCGCACCACCACACACAGCTAATTTTTGTATTTTTAGTACAGATGGGGTTTCACCATGTTGGCCAGGCTGGTCTTGAACTCCTGACCTCATGTGATCCACCTGCCTTAGCCTCCCAAAGTGCTGGGATTACAGGCATGTGCCATAGTGCCAGGCTGAAAAATATGAGATTTCTAAAAACTAACATATTTATCAATTTCCAGATTGAAGAATCTTGCAAGTCAATATAACTTTTATGCATACATGAAATATTTCACAATTTTTATCAATGTCAATGTAACATATA
>NW_012111231.1:0-2926 GCF_000951035.1 Colobus angolensis palliatus
GCCCGCCACCTCGCCCGGCTAGTTTTTTGTATTTTTTTAGTAGAGACGGAGTTTCACTGTGTTAGCCAGGATGGTCTTGATCTCCTGACCTCGTGATCCGCCCGTCTCGGCCTCCCACAGTACTGGGATTACAGGCTTGAGCCACCGCGCCCGGCCGTCTGCCACACATTAAGCTGTGTAAGGGTGTCATCTGTTAATAGTAATTGCTTCATATCCTCAGGGAATGCGGTCCAAGGTCCCCCATGGATGCCTGGCACTGCAGGTAGTGCAGAACCCTATATGTTCTGTTTGTTCCTATTCACACGTACCTATGATAAAGTTTAATTTATAAATTAAGCATAGGCCTTGAGGCTATTTTTTTTTTTTTTTTTTTGAGACGGAGTCTGGCTCTGTCGCCCAGGCTGGAGTGCAGTGGCCGGATCTCAGCTCACTGCAAGCTCCGCCTCCCGGGTTTACGCCATTCTCCTGCCTCAGCCTTCCGGGTAGCTGGGACTACAGGCGCCTGCCACCTCACCCGGCTAGTTTTTTGTATTTTTTAATAGAGACGGGGTTTCACCATGTTAGCCAGGATGGTCTCGATCTCCTGACCTCGTGATCCGCCCATCTCGGCCTCCCAAAGTGCTGGGATTACAGGCTTGAGCCACCGCGCCCAGCATTTTTTTTTTTTTTTTTTTGAGACGGAGTCTCGCTCTGTCGCCCAGGCTGGAGTGCAGTGGCCAGATCTCAGCTCACTGCAAGCTCCGCCTCCCGGGTTTACGCCATTCTCCTGCCTCAGCCTCCCGGGTAGCTGGGACTACAGGCGCCGGCCACTATGCCCGGCTAGTTTTTTGTATTTTTTTAGTAGAGACGGAGTTTCACTGTGTTAGCCAGGATGGTCTCGATCTCCTGACCTCGTGATCCGCCCGTCTCGGCCTCCCAAAGTGCTGGGATTACAGGCTTGAGCCACCGCGCCCGGCCGTCTGCCACACATTAAGCTGTGTAAGGGTGTCATCTGTTAATAGTAATTGCTTCATATCCTCAGGGAATGCGGTCCAAGGTCCCCCATGGATGCCTGGCACTGCAGGTAGTGCAGAACCCTATATGTTCTGTTTGTTCCTATTCACACGTACCTATGATAAAGTTTAATTTATAAATTAAGCATAGGCCTTGAGGCTATTTTTTTTTTTTTTTTTGAGACGGAGTCTGGCTCTGTCGCCCAGGCTGGAGTGCAGTGGCCGGATCTCAGCTCACTGCAAGCTCCGCCTCCCAGGTTTACGCCATTCTCCTGCCTCAGCCTCCTGACTAGCTGGGATTACAGGCACACGCTACCACACCCGGGTAATTTTTATATTTTTAGTAGAGACGGGGTTTCACCATGTTGGTCAGGCTGGTCTTGAACTCCTTGTTGGGGACCTTGTGATCCCCCAGCCTTGGCCTCCCAAAGTGCTGGGATTACAGGCGTGAGCCCCCGCGCCCGGCCTAGGGGGTGGATTTTCTCAGCATGCTGTTTTGCGTTTGTAAATTGTTCTTAAGCTGGGCAGAACCAAGAGCCTGGCTCCTGGTGAGCCCTGGGACAGAGGTGGGAACAGCTGGCCAATGTGATATACTTCCCAGGGCCAGGTGCTGGAAGACAGTGGGGATTGAGGCAGGCAGGTCTCATCTGTAGAGCCCAATCTAGGGGGTAACAGATGGAAGGATAAGCACTGCAAGTGGGGACACAGGGGCCATGAGACCCAGGAGATCAGGGAAGGCTTCCTGGAGGAAGTGACTGCTGGAGGAAGGCTTCCTAGAGGAAGTGAGGAAGAGCTGAGACCTGGCACACAGGCACATGTTGGCCAGAGTTTGGCCCAGATTGTGCTGCTGCAAAGGGCCTGGGGATCAGAAAAGATGCTGAGATCTGGGGGAGAGAAGGAAGGGAAGCCCAGAGGCCCCGTCTGAGCCACACCCACCTCACTCTCACCCCTGCTCTTTTCCCTCCAGATCGAGACGCTGCCTCCAGAGCTCTTCCAGTGCCGGAAGCTACGGGCCCTGCACCTGGGCAACAACGTGCTGCAGTCACTGCCCTCAAGGGTGGGCGAGCTGACCAACCTGACGCAGATCGAGCTGCGAGGCAACCGGCTGGAGTGCCTGCCCGTGGAGCTGGGCGAGTGCCCACTGCTCAAGCGCAGCGGCTTGGTGGTGGAGGAGGACCTGTTCAACACACTGCCGCCCGAGGTGAAGGAGCGGCTCTGGAGGGCTGACAAGGAGCAGGCCTGAGCGAGGCCGGCCCAGCACAGCAAGCAGCGGGACCACCGGCCAGTCCTCAGGCCCAGAGGGCCAGGCCCAGCTTCTCCCAGAACTCCTGGACAGCCAGGCCAGCCTCGTGGCCAGGCAGGAGCCTGGGGCCGCTTGTGAGTCGGGCCAGAGCGAGAGGACAGTATCTGCGGGGCTGGCCCCTTTTCTCCCTCTGAGACTCACGCCCCCCCAGGGCAAGCGCTTGTCGAGGAGAGCAAGTCTCAAGAGCGCAGTATTTGGATAATCAGGGTCTCCTCCCTGGAGGCCAGCTCTGCCCCAGGGGCTGAGCTGCCACCAGAGGTCCTGGGACTCTCACTTTAGTTCTTGGTATTTATTTTTCTCCATCTCCCACCTCCTTCATCCAGATAACTTATACATTCCCAAGAAAGTTCAGCCCAGATGGAAGGTGTTCAAGGAAGGGTGGGCTGCCTTTTTCCCTTGTCCTTATTTAGTGATGCCGCCGGGCATTTAATGCCCACCCGGACTTGAGCAGAGTGGTCCGGGGTGAACCAGCCATGGGAGACGGTCACCCAGCGGTGCCGGGCTGGGCTCTGCGGTGCGGTCCACGGGAGAGCAGGCCTCCAGCTGGAAAGGCCAGGCCCGGAGCTTGCCTCTTCAGTTTTTGTGGCAGTTTTAGTTTTTGTTTTTTTTTTTAATCAGGAAACTTTTTTTT
>NW_012111231.1:8681-9007 GCF_000951035.1 Colobus angolensis palliatus
TGGCTCCTAGTACCCAGTAAATGGCCGTGTATTCCACCCAGACCAAGGATTCTTGTGGTGGGCCAAGGTGGGCGCCCTGCGGCAGGAGACTTTGGGTGAGGAAGAAAAGCCATCATATCTGACTTTGACCTTAGTGATGAGGCCTGGGTGACTGCTTGGGCACCTCCACAACTGGCCAGAGTCTATCTCTCCTCTCTCCACAGGGACTCTGACCCCTCCAGGTGAACTCAGGCCTGAGCCAAGATTCCCTCCCTCTTCTCCCCCTGCCATGGGCTGACAGGCTGAGCAGCTGGACTGTGACTCCCCTGCTGAGGCCTTTTCTGTTT
>NW_012111231.1:14182-14735 GCF_000951035.1 Colobus angolensis palliatus
CTCTGGTTTTTTTTTTGTGATAGAGTTTTGCTCTTTTTGCTCAGGCTGGGGTGCAATGTCACAATCGCAGCTCACCACAACCTCTGCCTCCCAGATTCAGATGATTCTCCTGCCTTAGCCTCCCAAAGCTGGGATTACAGGCATGTGCCACCACATCCGGCTAATTTTGTATTTTTACTACAGATGGGATTTCACCATGTTGGCCAGGCTGGTCTTGAACTCCTGACCTCAAGTAATCCACCTGCCTCGGCCTCCCAAAGTGCTGGGATTACAGGCATGAGTCACTGTGCCCAGTCCTATTTTTATTTTTGTAGAGATGGGGTCTCACTTTGTTGCCCAGGCTGGTCCCGAACTCCTGGGCTAAAGCGATCCTCCTGCCTTGGCCTTCCACAGTGCTGGGACAACAAGGCGTGAGCCACCATGCCCAGCCTGCCAGGTTCAATAAAGGAGGCTGTACTGCTATGCCCATTTGGTAGCCTGAGGGCCAGAGAAAGGAGGTCAAGTTCTTGGTCAAGTTCTCACAATGGCCAGATAATAATTTTTTTTTTTTTTT
>NW_012111231.1:19045-19860 GCF_000951035.1 Colobus angolensis palliatus
TGAGCCACTGTGCCCTGCAGTAGGTGACTTTCAGTGTCCCTGTTGGGGCTAAAACTTGGTAACGCTCTGTAGGCAAATGGGCAGATATTCATTCTCTCCTTATCTCTCTCAAGAGCCTCAGAATAACAGGACCAGAGGCAAATCAGAAGAAGACATCTGCTTCCCCTCCATGGCTACCACTGCACTCAAGATAGAACCCAGCTCCCAGCCTGGCCCAGCCCCTGCCACCCTCCTGCCTCAGCCCCTGCCACCCTCCTGCCTCCTCTTCCACCCCTCCCCTCACTCTGCCCTATCCATTCCCAATTCCTTATGTTCCTCCCAAATTCAAGGGCTTCTCCTCTTCTCCTCTTCTCCTCTCTTTTCTTTTCTTTTCTCTTTTTTTTGAGATGGAGTTTCACTCTTGTTGCCCAGGCTGGATTGCAATGGCATGATCTTGGCTCACTGCAACCTCCACCTCCTGGGTTCAAGCTATTCTCCTGCCTCAGCCTCCCAAGGAGCTGGGATTACAGGCACATGCCATCACAACTGGCCAAGTTTTTGTATTTTTTAGCAGAGACGGGGTTTCACCATGTTGGTCAGGCTGGTCTGGAACTCCCGACCTCAGGTGATCCGCCTGCCTTAGCCTCCCAAAGTGCTGGGATTACAGGCATAAGCCACCGTGCCCAGCCTCCTTTTTCTTTCTTTCTTTCTTTTTTGTTTTTTGAGATGGAGTCTCATCAGTTGCTCAGGTTAGAGTGCAGTGGTGTGATCTCGGCTCACTGCAACCTCCGCCTCCTGGGTTCAAGTGATTCTCCTGCCTCAGCCTCCCAAGTAGC
>NW_012111231.1:20585-22862 GCF_000951035.1 Colobus angolensis palliatus
GCAACCTCCGCCTCCTGGGTTCAAGTGATTCTCCTGCCTCAGCCTCCCAAGTAGCTGGGACTACAGGCATGCACCACCATGCCCAGCTGATTTTTGTATTTTTAGTAGAGATGAGGTTTCACCATGTTGGCCAGGCTGGTCTCAAACTCCTGACCTCAGGTTATTGCCCACCTCAGCCTCCCAAAGTGCTGGGATTACAGGATGAGTCACTGCACCCGGCCTAACTACTTTTTCTTTCATTCAAGCAGCCAATATTGATTGCTCTTTGCTGGGTGCCAGACTCCATGCCTGGGGTTGGGGACAGGGCAGCAAACAGGATACCTGGTCCCACCTTCACACAGCTACAGGGTTGAGGGAAGGGTCAGACAGGAGCATTTGCAGACTGGGGAAGCCTGAGTCTCAATCCTGCCTGTAGTTCCAACAGGATGGATTCCTGGTGCTGGAAGGATTCTTGTCTGCCAAAGAGTGTGTGGCCATGCAACAGAGGATTGGCGAGATAGTGGCTGAAATGGATGTTCCTCTCCACTGCCGCACAGAATTCTCCACCCAGGAAGAGGAGCAACTTCGGGCCCAGGTACGTGTCTGAGGCACATGAGGATGGGATGTGGCCTTTGAGGGAGGGATTGGACCCTGGTCAGAGCAGCAGCGTGGAAGGGAGAATCCGAAGGCTCCAGGGTGTCAGGCAAGCCCCTTACACACCTTTCCCTCACTTCTCACTGGGAAGTTATGTTATCAAGTAGGCTTTATAGTCCTTTTTTTTTCTTTTCCTTTTTTCTTTTTTTTAAAACAGAGTCTCACTCTGTTGCCCAGGCTGGAGTTCAGTGGCACGATCTCAGCTCACTGCAACCTCCACCTCCTGGGTTCAAGTGATTCTCCTGCCTCAGCCTCCTGAGTAGCTGGGATTACAGGCACCCGCCACCACACCCAGCTAATTTTTGTATTTTTAGTAGAGATGGGGTTTCACCATGTTGGCCAGGCTGGTCTCGAACTCCTGACCTCAGGTTATTGCCCACCTCAGCCTCCCAAAGTGCTGGGATTACAGGATGAGTCACTGCACCCGGCCTAACTACTTTTTCTTTCATTCAAGCAGCCAATATTGATTGCTCTTTGCTGGGTGCCAGACTCCATGCCTGGGGTTGGGGACAGGGCAGCAAACAGGATACCTGGTCCCACCTTCACACAGCTACAGGGTTGAGGGAAGGGTCAGACAGGAGCATTTGCAGACTGGGGAAGCCTGAGTCTCAATCCTGCCTGTAGTTCCAACAGGATGGATTCCTGGTGCTGGAAGGATTCTTGTCTGCCAAAGAGTGTGTGGCCATGCAACAGAGGATTGGCGAGATAGTGGCTGAAATGGATGTTCCTCTCCACTGCCGCACAGAATTCTCCACCCAGGAAGAGGAGCAGCTTCGGGCCCAGGTACGTGTCTGAGGCACATGAGGATGGGATGTGGCCTTTGAGGGAGGGATTGGTCCCTGGTCAGAGCAGCAGCGTGGAAGGGAGAATCCGAAGGCTCCAGGGTGTCAGGCAAGCCCCTTACACACCTTTCCCTCACTTCTCATTGGGAAGTTATGTTATCAAGTAGGCTTTATAGTCCTTTTTTTTTCTTTTCCTTTTTTCTTTTTTTTAAAACAGAGTCTCACTCTGTTGCCCAGGCTGGAGTTCAGTGGCACGATCTCAGCTCACTGCAACCTCCACCTCCTGGGTTCAAGTGATTCTCCTGCCTCAGCCTCCTGAGTAGCTGGGATTACAGGCGCCCGCCACCACACCTGGCTAATTTTTGTATTTTTAGTAGAGACGGGGTTTCACCATGTTGGTCAGGCTGGTCTGGAACTCCCGACCTCAGGTGATCCGCCCACCTCGGCCTCCCAAAGTGCTGGGATTACAGGCTTGAGCCACCGCGCCTGGCCAATTTTTTTTTTTTTTTGAGACGGAGTCTCGCTCTGTTGCCTAGGCTGGAGTGCAGTGGCACAATCTCGGCTCACTGCAAGCTCTCCCTCCCTGGTTCACGCCATTCTGCCTCCACCTCCTGAGTAGCTGGGACTACAGGCACCCGCCACCACGCCCAGCTAATATTTTGTATTTTTTAGTAGAGACGGGGTTTCCCCTGTTAGCCAGGATGGTCTCAATCTCCTGACCTCGTGATCTGCCCACATCGGCCTCCCAAAGTGCTGGGAGTACAGGCGTGAGCCATCACGCCCAGCCTATTATTACTATTATTATTATTATTTACTTTTTATTTTTTAAATTTTTTTAATTAATTAATTTATTTATTTTTTG
>NW_012111231.1:23437-23774 GCF_000951035.1 Colobus angolensis palliatus
TTTATTTTTTGAGACGGAGTCTTGCTCTTTCGCCCGGGCTGGAGTGCAGTGGCCGGATCTCAGCTCACTGCAAGCTCCGCCTCCCGGGTTTTACACCATTCTCCTGCCTCAGCCTCCAGAGTAGCTGGGACTACAGGCGCCCGCCACCTCGCCCAGCTATTATTTACTTTTTAAAATTTTTTTGAGATGGAGTCTCACGCTGTCACCTGGGCTGGAGTGCAATGGTGCGATTTCAGCTCACTGCAACCTCCACCTCCCGGGTTCAAGCGATTCTCTTGCCTCAGCCTCCCGAGTAGCTGGGATTACAGGTGCCTGCTACCACACCCTGCTAATTTTT
>NW_012111231.1:23824-24145 GCF_000951035.1 Colobus angolensis palliatus
AAAAAAAAAAAAAAAATTTGTTTCAGTATTCCTTAGTATCTACATACATGTGTGGGTAATTCTTGGAATTCTCCTTTGAACCAATTGTAACATCTTACTGTTTCCCTTGTGAAATAACGAATTCAGTAAAATCGTTGAGATATGCTTAGCATCATTACCTTTAATATTTTTACTGTCCAGGCATGGTGGCTCAAGCCTATAATCCCAGCACTTTGCGAGGCCAAGGTAGTGGGCAAATCGCTTGAGCTCAGGAGTTTGAGACCAGCCTGGGCAACATGGTGAAACCCTGTCTCTACAAAAAATACAAAAAAAAAAAAAAAA
>NW_012111231.1:24267-24673 GCF_000951035.1 Colobus angolensis palliatus
GCAACCTCCACCTCCCGGGTTCAAGCGATTCTCTTGCCTCAGCCTCCCGAGTAGCTGGGATTACAGGTGCCTGCTACCACACCCTGCTAATTTTTTGTATTTTTATTTTTTCCTGAGACGGAATTTTGTTCTCGTTGCCCAGGGTGGAGTGCAATGGTGCGATCTCGGCTCACCACAACTTCCGCCTCCCAGGTTCAAGTGATTCTCCTACCTCAGCCTCCCAAGTAGCTGGGATTATAGGCATGCACCACCATGCCCGGCTAATTTTGTATTTTTAGTAGATACGAGGTTTCTCCACGTAGGTCAGGCTGGTCTTGAACTCCTGACCTCAGATGATCCGCCGGCCTCAGCCTCCCAAAGTGCTGGGATTACAGGGGTGAGTCACCACACCTGGTCAGTTGTATTA
>NW_012111231.1:29717-31197 GCF_000951035.1 Colobus angolensis palliatus
AAAAAAAAAAAAAAAAAAATTTGGCCGGGCCAGCCTCCTGGCCCTCACCCCCACCTCTATTACAGGAGCTGGCTCCTGGCCCTCACCCCCACCTCTATTACAGGAGCTGGCTCACTCTTGTAATCCCAGCTCTCAGGGAGGCAGAGGTGGGAGGACAGCTTGAGCCCAGGAGTTCGAGACCTGCCTGGGCAATATAGTGAGACCCCGTTCTCCACAAAAAGGAAGAAAAAAAAAGACAAAAAAAAAAAATTTGGTGGTAGGAGGGAGGGTCATCCCCAGGCCTCCCTAGACCTCCCTCCTCCCTTCTTTGGCAATTGAAATGCTGTGCTCCCAGCTTTCAAGGCCCAGCTCAGTGCCACCTCATTTAAGAAGCCTTCCAGAACACCTCAGAAAAGAAGGACCTGTCTGACTCTGGGGCTGGAAGGCTCAACTGCTGGCCTGTGTCCTAGCCTATCCCTCCAGTCCTTGCCCCGCTCTGCTTTGTGATCTTGTTAGGCATGTGTGTGCTTGCACATGCTAGGAGCTCACTGGGCAGGGGGGGTTTCTCTTTGCATCCCTCCTGGGGCTGGCACACGGTAGCTGCTCAGTAGCTGGGTGTTGAGGTAGCTGGGTGAGAGAGAGGAAAATGCCTGTGGCCAGGGCAGCAGCATCCTGTGACTCTCAGAGCAAGCCCAGCTCCTCTCTGCTCTCCTCTATCCTCACCAGGCTTTTCCTCTCTCTTGCAGCAACCTCACTTTGGCGGTGAAGGTGAGCTGAGAGCTGTGGGCCCCTGAAAAGGCCATGGGTGGGACATCTAAGGCCCCAGTGGTTCTCAGATCTTTAGAAAGAGGGACAGCACTTGCTCCTGTCTGCTGTAGGAGCCTGGGCCGGAGAGGAGGAGCCGCCTTCCATTCCTTCCTCTGAGAGCAGATTGGGAGGGAAACCTTGTGTCTTTGGCATAGTGGGTCCTGAAGCTGCCACCAACCCCAGCTAGTTAAAAATACAGATTTCAGCACTTTGGGAGGCCGAGACGGGTGGATCACGAGGTCAGGAGATCGAGACCATCCTGGCTAACATGGTGAAACCCCGTCTCTACTAAAAAATACAAAAAAAAATTAGCCGGGCGAGATGGCGGGCACCTGTAGTCCCAGCTACTCAGGAGGCTGAGGCAGGAGAATGGCATAAACCCGGGAGGCGGAGCCTGCAGTTAGCCGAGATCGCGCCACTGCACTCCAGCCTGGGCGACAGAGCAAGACTCCGTCTCAAAAAAAAAATACAGATTTCCTAGGCCAGGTGTGGTGGCTTATGCCTGTAATCCCAGCACTTTGGGAGGCAGAGGTAGGCGGATCACCTGAGATCAGGAATTCGAGACCAGCCTGGCCAACATGTTGAAACCCCATCTCTACTGAAAATAGAAAAATTCGGCCGGGCGTGGTGGCTCAAGCCTGTAATCCCAGCACTTTGGGAGGCCGAGACGGGCGGATCACGAGGTCAGGAGATC
>NW_012111232.1:0-2296 GCF_000951035.1 Colobus angolensis palliatus
GGGAGGGGGAGAAGGGGAAGAAGGGGAAGAGGAGGAAGAGGAAGAGGAGGAGGAGGAGGAAGAAGAAGAAGAAGAAGGAGACAAAACACACAAGCATGAGCATGTCAGTAATTCTGAAACCATTGGGAATTACTGTCACAAATATTGATGATGAAGGGGAAGAAAGAAAAGCCTGGGGAGATATAGAAATGAACTATTCATCAATGATTTTATGATTTGGAGAAACGTCGGTACTCTTGAGTGTCTGCTCCAGCATTCGAAAGTCATCACAGCTCTTGCTCTATGTGGATGAATTATTTTGTCATCACACTGACTTAAATTCATCTTCGTCTGGTGTGCATGTTAGGAACTCTTTCAGTTCCACGTAACTTTCACCAACTTGAGTTGGAAAAATCAGTCAAAAGACAACACTGCAGCTCTGTGGGTCGGGCCTGAATCCAGGCCCCAGAGCAGGCCTTGTCCAGCTGAGTATAATGGACTTTGGGTGAGAGGCGGAGGAAGCACTTGGAGTCCTGAGCAGAACCAGGGATGAGGAAGGCCACCCCTGTGCCAGTACAGACTCAGAAGTGGGGATCAGTGCCCAGAGAGGGGCTGTGTAAGTAACCCAGCCTTGTAGACTTGCTCTACTGTTGGCTGCCTGTTTTGGCTTCTGAAAGGTTTTTCTTTGTGAGATGTACACTTATGAATCATGCACTGCTTGTAGTAGTTAGGAGTTTTGTTTCCAATTTCATTCATTTTACTCCTTAAAAATATCTTTTTATCATGGAAAATTTCAAAGGTACAAAAGTAGTAAAAACAATGGAATGAATCTATCACCTTCCATAAGTAATGAATAAATGGCCAGTCTTGTTTTGTCTGTACTTCCATCTACTCCTCAACCCACCTTCTGCCCCACTGTCTGTCTGGTTTTTTTGTTTGTTTGTTTGACTTTTTGAAGCAAATATATGTGTAGTTTTTTTTTGTTTGTTTGTTTGTTTTTTGAGATGGAGTCTTGCTGTGTCATGCAGGCTGGAGTGCAGTGGCATGATCTTGGCTCAATGCAAGCTCCGCCTCCCGGGTTCACGCCATTCTCCTGTCTCAGCCTCCCAAGTAGCTGGGACTACAGGCGCCTGCCACTATGCCCGGCTAATTTTTTTGTATTTTTAGTTTTTGTATTTTTAGTAGAGATGAAGTTTCACCGTGTTAGCCAGGATGGTCTCGATCTCCTGACCTCGTGATCCGCCCGTCTCGGCCTCCCAAAGTGCCGGGATTACAGGCTTGAGCCACCGCGCCCGGCCGACTATTTTTTTTTTTTTTAGTAGAGACGGGGTTTCACCGTGTTAGCCAGGATGGTCTCGATCTCCTGACCTCGTGATCCGCCCGTCTCGGCCTCCCAAAGTGCCGGGATTACAGGCTTGAGCCACCGCGCCCGGCCGACTACCCATTTTCTTAATGGTGTCTTTAGATGAGGAGAAGTTTTTGTTTTGCTGAAATCTAATTTATTACTTTTTTCTCTTATGGTTATTACTTGTCTATCCCCAGATCATAAAATATTCTCCTAGATTTTCTTCTAAAAGCCTGAGTGTTTAAGTGTTTATATTTAGATTTATGAGCCATCTCAAATTAATTTTTGTATGATATGAGTTATGGGAGCCCAGGACAATTATTAAAAAGACTTACCTTTCCCTGTTGAATTTCTGTAGCACGTTTGTCAATAATCAACTGATCATTTAACTGCAAATTTATTTCTGGATATCCCATTCTGTCATCTTGATCTATTTGTCTGTCCTTACCTATACACCACAATGTCTTCATTACTATAACTTCGTGGTAAACCTTGAAGTCAGGTAATATAAGTTCCCAGCTGACTTTATTCCACTTTTTCAAGATTGTTTTAGGTATTCTAGATCTTTTGCATGTCCGTATGTATTTTAGAATCATCTTGTCAATTTCTAAGGAAAACCTATCAACATTGAGTTGAAACTGTAGATCAATTTGGGGAGGCATCTTAATAATATTGAATCTTTCAATCTGTGAATACGATATATATTTCCATTTATTTAGGTCTTCTTTAACTTATCTCAATGGTATTTTGTTATTTTCAATGTACAGGGCTTACATATCTTTTATTGAATGTATTCAAACTTTTTCTTATATTATGATAAATGAGATTATTTTTAAAATTCCACTTTCCCAGTTTTTTCTTTCTTTTTTTGTAGATATGCCTTAAAAGTCAACACTTTTTTTTTTTTTTTGAGATGGAGTCTCGCTCTGTCGCCCAAGCTGGAGTGCAGTGGCCGGATCTCAGTTCACTGCA
>NW_012111233.1:0-1145 GCF_000951035.1 Colobus angolensis palliatus
TGTAATGGTGTCATCTCGGCTCACTGCAACCTCTGCCTCTTGGGTTCAAGCGATTCCCCTGCCTCAGCCTCCCAAGTAGTTGGGATTACAGGCGCACGCCACCATGCCTGGCTAACTTTTTTGTACTTTTAGTATAGACGGGGTTTCACCATGTTGGCCAGGATGGTCTCAATCTCTTGACCTTGTGATCCGCTCACCTTGGCCTCCCAAAGTGCTGGGATTATAGGCATGAGCCACCACACCTGGCCTACTTAGTCTGTTTCCATCCAAACTTTTACCTGATCACTATTGCTTCCCCATTTCTGATAATACCATTACTTCTTTAGGGTTACCACATATTTCAACCACACTGTTCTATGAGGTGCTATCAATCACCAGACTCCATGCTGAACAGTCTCCCTATTAATCCCATGCAACACCAAGAGACTGGGCATGATGATCAAACCAAGCCGATCTGACTTGTTCCCCCGGATTTTATAAGTGAAGCTTGTAGGGGAGAGTCCTGAAGTGTAGACAAAGCAAAAAGTAATCATGGAGTGCTTATGAACAGAGTTCTAACCTTGTAGAAAAATAAATGTGAGAAGGGAGCTGAGTGACAAAAGGAAGTAAAATAGAGAGGAAAGGGGGATCCTAACAGTGCCTCAGTTCCACTGCTGATTTACTACACTTCCAAAGTCTGGTTTCATTTCACCCCAGCAAGATAGAGTTAGGATTCTTTCACTTCATCATGCAGACCCTTAACTAACACGATGTTCTTTTGGTAAATCATTGAACCCTAATGAAATCATACGTAAAATTTTGAACGGGCCAGGCACAGTGGCTCATGCCTGTAATCCTAGCTCTTTGGGAGGCCGAGGTGGGAGGATCTCTTGAGGCAAGAGTTTAAGACCAGCGTGAGCAACATTTCTCTACAGAAAATTTTTTTTTTTTTTTTTTGAGACGCAGTCTTGCTCGTCGCCCTGGATGGAGTGCAGTGGCACGATCTCAGCTCACTGCAAGCTCCACCTTCTGGGTTCACGCCATTCTCCTGCCTCAACCTCCAGAGTAGCTGGGACTATAGGTGCCTGCCACCACGCCCGGCTAATTTTTTTGTGTTTTTAGTAGAGACGGGGTTTCACCATGTTAGCCAGGATGGTCTTGATCTC
>NW_012111234.1:0-2102 GCF_000951035.1 Colobus angolensis palliatus
ATGCAGTGTTTGCTTTTCTGTCCTTGTGATAGTTTGCTCAGAATGATGGTTTCCAGCTTCATCCACGTCCCTGCAAAGAACATGAACTCATCATTTTTTATGGTTGCATAGTATTCCATGGTGTATATGTGCCAAATTTTCTTAATCCAATCTATCCTTGATGGACGTTTGGGTTGGTTCCAAGTCTTTGCTATTGTGAATAGTGTCACAGTTAACATATGTGTGCATGTCTCTTTATAGTAGCATGATTTATAATCCTTTGGGTATATACCCAGGAATGGGATTGCTGGGTCAAATGGTATTTCTAGTTCTAGATCATTGGGGAATCGCCACACTGTCTTCCACAATGGCTAAACTAGTATACACTCCCACCAACAGTGTAAAAGCATTGCTATTTCTCCATATCCTCTCCAGCATCTGTTGTTTCATGACTTTTTAATGATCACCATTCTAAGTGGTTTGAGATGGTATCTCATTGTGGTTTTGATTTGGATTTCTCTGATGACCAGCAATGATGAGCATTTTTTCATGTGTGTGTTGCCTGCATAAATGTCTTCTTTTGAAAAGTGTTTTATTAAAAAATAATTCAAGTGGATTAAAGACTTAAATGTTAGACCTAAAACCATGAAAACCCTAGAAGAAAAGCTAAGCAATACCATTCAGGACATAGGCATGGGCAAGGGCTTCATGACTAAAACACAAAAAGCAATGGCAACAAAAGCCAAAATAGACAAATGACACGTAATTAAACTAAGGAGCTTCTGCATGGCAAAAGAAACTATCATCAGCATGAACAGGCAACCTACAGAATGGGGGGAAATTTTTGCAATCTACCCATTTGACAAAGGGCTAATATCCAGAATCTACAAAGAACTTAAACAAATGAATAAGAAAAAATCAAACAACCCCATCAAAAAGTGGGCAAAGGATATGAATTGCTACAATCTATTGATCAAACTTGATCAGATGAAGATCCATTTCTTATGGATGAGCAAATAAAGTGGTTTCTTGTGATGATATTTTCTCCCATTGAAGATGCTGTGAACATTGTGGAAATGACAACAGATGGTTTAAAATATGACATCAATTTACTTGATAAAGCAGTGGCAGGATTTGAAATGATTTATTACAGTTTTAAAAGAAGTTCTACTGTGGGGAAAATACTATTAAGCAGCATCACATACCAAAGATAAATCTTTACTGGAAGGAAGGGTCAATTGGTGCAACAATCTTTATTGTTGTGTTATTTTTAAAGGTTGCCACAGCCACTCCAACTTTCAGCAGCCACAACTTTGATCAGTTAGCAGCCATCAATGGCACTGTAAGACCCCCCATCAGCAAAAAGGTTACAACTTGCTGAAGGCTTAGATATCGTTAGCAATTTTTAAGCAATGAAGTATTTTATAAGTACAGCATGTATATTTTCCCTTTGACTTATGGTGTTGCACATTCAATAGACTATAATATAGTGTAGACACAACTTTTATGTGCACTGGGGAACCAAAAAATTCATGCATCTTGCTTTACTGCAATATTTGCTTTATTGAAGTGATGTGGAACTGAACTCCCAATACCTCTGAGACAAGCCTGTATTTGTGAAATTAATGTAAAACTGATTTAAATATAAGTATATGCTTTGATGTAGAGCTTTAAATTGTCATGTATTTAATACAACATATTCTTGATCAAGTAGGGTTTCTAATATCTTAAGTCCTTAGCATATAAGTTTTTATTTAACTAATTTATACATTTTAAAGATTAAGATTAGAAAATATCATAATAATCTTACTTTTAGAGTAAATATGTTTTTATTTTTCCACAGTAAATAACTTTAGATTGTAAATTAGAAATGAGAAATTTGAGATATTTGTGATTTTTTTAAGTACAGCAAAAAACATATGAACAAATCCAAGTTTATCAAGTGCACTGTCAATTAAAAAGTTTCATAAAATGAGTTCTTTTTATATTATGACTATTTCCCTTAAAAGAATCCATTTCTTTTGAACATATTGTTGACATGTTCTCTTCCTGAAAAAGGATTAATGACCTTTACTATTTAAAGTTTTAGCAAGAATAGGCCCTTATATTTAAAGCAACACAAT
>NW_012111235.1:0-1228 GCF_000951035.1 Colobus angolensis palliatus
TGGGTTCAAGTGATCCTCCTGCCCCAGCCTCCTGAGTAGCTAGGACTACAGGCATGCACAACCATGCCTGGCTGATTTTTAAAATTTTTTGTAGAGACAGGGTCTTGCTATGTTGCCCAAGCTGGTCTCAAATTCTGGCCTGAAGTTATCCTCCTGCCTTGGCCCCTCAAAATGCTGAGATTACAGGCATGAACCACCGTGCCTGGCCTACATTAATTTTTGTATATGGTTGAAATAAGTATTTAACCTAATTTTTCTGTATGTAGATATCGTTGTTCCAGTACCATTTGTTGAAGAGACTATTCTTTCTCTTTAAATGGTTTTGGCATCCTTGTCAAAAATTAATTGACCGGCCGGGCGCAGTGGCTCATGCCTGTAATCCCAGCACTTTGGGAGGCCAAGATAGGTGGATTACCTGAGGTCAGGAAGGAGTTTGAGACCAGCCTGGCCAACATGGCAAAACCTCATCTCCACAAAGAATACAAAAATTAGCCGGGCGCATTGGCAGGTGCCCATAATCCCAGCTACTCGGGAGGCTGAGGCAGGAGAATTGCTTGAACCCAGGAGGCAGAGGTTGCAGTGAGCCAAGATCATGCCACTGTTCTCCAGCCTGGGCTACAGAGCAAGACTCAATCTCAAAAAAAAAAAAAAGAAAGAAAAAAAGAAAAATTAACTGACCATAGGCGTATGGGTTTATTTCTGGAATCGCAGTTCTATTCCATTGATCTATTGATCTATATGTCTATCTTTATGCCAGTCCTACACTATTTTAGTGACTGTAACTTTGTAGTAAGTTTTGATGTCAAGAAATATGAGGATATCCCTTTTACAGATGAGGACATGGGGCTCAGACAGGTGACAGCAAGTTGGCTAGTGATCCTCCTTCCAAGAAGGTGGGTCCTCAGGAGTGAGCAGCCACGCTTTCCATACTCCCCACCAGCAAAGCATCAGAAAAAGGCCCAGCCCAGTGCTACCTTATTTATTTATTTCATTATTATTATTATGTTTTGAGATGGAGTCTCTGTTGCACACGCTGGAGTGCAGTGGCGCGATCTCTGCTCACTGCAAGCACCGCCTCCCAGGTGTTCACAACATTCTCCTGCCTCAGCTTCCTGAATAGCTGGGACTATGTAGACACCTGCCACCACCACGCCTGGCTTATTTTTTGTATTTTTAGTATTTTAGTAGAGGTTTCACTGTGTCAGCCAGGATGGTCTCAATCTCCTGA
>NW_012111236.1:0-1141 GCF_000951035.1 Colobus angolensis palliatus
GAGCCCCTGGTCTATGATTTGTGGGCTCCCACAGGGCTGGAAGGGGAATTCCCAAAGCTCTGAGGAAAGATTCTTGCTCAAAAGGTGCTCAGGGAGAAGGAATCTCTAAGAGCACTTGGGTCTATTAATAATTATTTATAAAAACCGATTTTCCTTATTATCCTCCTCAGGATTTGGGATCTGTCTGTGTCAGTAACATGCTCACTCTCAACAAGAAGCTGGACTCATTTTTTTGTGTGGTGTCTTAAAAAGTTCTTTTATTTTGTCAGCCTAATGCCAAATAATTGGATGACTGAAGTTTTCACTTTTTAGATGTGTGGTTTTTTTTTAATGTGTCATGTTTTCTTAACTTTTTTTGTAACCAGCTTTCTCAGGTTGAAATGTTTTTCTGTAAGTTCTAAGTCAAGATTTCGGTTCCAAACCACGTAGGCAAAGCCTAAATTATATCCTTAACAGCATCCAACTCAGATGCTCTCCCTAGTCAAGACCAATGATTGCATTTCATGACATGGTATGGGTGATTCTCATCAGTTCACATTTTTTTTTTTTTTTAGTTTCAGTTAAAAAACAAAACCAAACAAATTGCTTACCCCCCACATAAGGTGCTTGCATAGTTGATGGCCCTTGAGATAATGGCCAGTCAGCCTTGTCATTGCAAACCAAGGAACTCTTCCAGGAAAGGATCCCCTATGACAGGGAGATATGGGCTGGAGTTCATGCAGATGAGAATGAGGCCAAGACAGGCTGAGCACCGGCTTACACCAGGCCCTGGCAGTGAGCCCAGCCAAACCAGGCCTTTCAGGTCCTTACGTGGCAGAATGTGGTGATGGCTAATTTTGTGTCAGCTTGCCTGGGCTAAGAGGTGCCCAGATAGCTGGCAAACGTGACTCCAGGGTGTGTCTGAGAGCATACGGATGAGATGTGCATCTGAATTGGACTGAGTAGCGTCTCACACTCCGGGACGGGAACGGGTACCATCCAACCCACTGAGGGCTGGAATAGGACATGGAGGTGGAGAAAGGGAGACTGCTCTCTCCTCTTGAGCTGGGACATCATTTTCTCTTGCCCTTGAACATCTGAGTTCCAGATTCTTGGGCCTTTGGGTTTGGACTGGAACGACACCACTGGCTCTCCAGGGTCT
>NW_012111237.1:0-3404 GCF_000951035.1 Colobus angolensis palliatus
TCTACTAAAAGTACAAAAATAAGCTGGGAGTGATGGAGCGCACCTGTAATCCCAGCTGCATGGGAGGCTGAGGGAGAAGGGTTGCACTGGGATCGCCAATAAACTGTACTCCAGCTGGGCGACAAAGCGAGACTCTGTCTCAAAAAACAAAAAAAAAGTATTGGTTGAAATTTTTATGAGGAACAGAATATTCACAGTCCCAAAGGAGCACACCACAAATTACTTATTTTCCAATGTTCATGGATTGGAAGACTTAGTATTGGTAAGATGGCAATACCCTCCCAAATTAATGTACAGGTTTGACACAACCCTTATCAAAATCCCAGCTCCCTTTTCTGCAGAAATTGAGATGCTGACCCTAAAATTCATATGGAAATGTAAAATTTACTACAAAACTAATGTAATCAAGGCTGGGCACAGTGGCTCATGCCTATAATCCCAACACTTTTGGAGGCTGGGACAGGAGGGTCACTTGAGCCCAAGAGTTTCAGACCAGCTTAGGCAACACAGTGAGATTCCATCTGTATAAAAAATACAAAAATTAACCAGGTGTGGTGGCACGTGCCTATAATTCCAGCTCCTCAGGAGGCTGAGACAGAAGGATCGCTTGAGCCCAGGAGGTTGAGACTGCAGTGAGCTGTGATCACACCACCGTAGTCCAGACTGGGTGACAGAGAAAGACCCTGTCTCAAAAAATAAATAATCAAGATTGTGTAGTACACAATCTTGTGTACTACCCTTGGCATAAGGGTAGACATATATATCAATGAAACAGAATTAAGAGTCTAAAATAAACCGATACATTAATGGACAACTGACTTCAGACAACAGTGCCAAGGTATTCAATGGGGAAAGAAGTATCAACAAATGGTGCTAGTGTAACTGGATATCCAAATGCAAAAAAGAGGAAGCTGGACCCTTACCTTGCAACATATACAAGATTAACTCAATGTGGGTTAAAGACCTGAAAACTCCACCCTGGCTAACACAGTGAAACCCCGTCTTTACTAAAAATACAAAAAATTAGCTGGGTGTGGTGGTGAGCGCCTGTAGTCCCAGCTACCCGGGAAGCTGAGGCAGGAGAATGACGTGAACCCGGGAGGCAGAGCTTGCAGTGAGCCGAGATCGCGCCACTGCACTATAGCTTGGGCAACAAAGCAAGACTGCGTCTCAAAAAAAAAAACAAAAACAAAAAAACCTGAAAGCTAAAACTAGCAAACTCTTAAAAGAAAACAGAAGTGTAAACATTTATAACCTTGGATTAGGCAATGATTTCTTGGGTATGACACCAAAGCACAAGCAACCAAAGAAAACACAGATAAACTAAACTTCAAGGTTAAAAACACTTGTGCTTCAGCCAGGCGCAGTGGCTCACGCCTGTAATCCCAGCACTTTGGGAGGCTGAAGCTGGTGAATCACGAGGTCAGGAGTTCAAGACCAGCCTGACCAAGATAGTGAAACCCCGTCTCTACTAAAAATACAAAAATTAGCCAGGTCCCAGCTACTCGGGAGGCTGAGGCAGAAGAATCACTTGAATCCAGGGGGCAGAGGTTGCAGTGAGCCGAGATCGCACCACTGCCCTACAGCCTGGGTGACAGAGCAAGACTCTGTCTCCAAAAAAAAAAAAAAAGAAACTTGTGTTTCAAAGAACACTATCAAGAAAGTGAAAGGATAACCCACATAATAGGAGAAAATATTTCCAACTCATGTATCTGATAAGGGTGCAATAGCCGGAATATATAAAGAATTTCTATAGCTCAAAATCAAAAGACAAATTTTTAAATAGGTAAAGGATCTAAATAGACACTTTTTTTTTTTTTTTTTTGAGACAGAGTCTCACTCTGTTGCCCAAGCTGGAGTGCAGTGGCACGATCTTGGCTTACTGCAAACTCCGCCTCCCGAGTTCAAGTGATTCTTCTGCCTCAGCCTCCCGAGTAGCTCAGACTACAGGCACCCACCACCACCCCCAGCTAACTTTTGTATTTTTAGTAGAGACAGGGTTTTGCCATGTTTGCCAGGCTGGTCTCAAACTCCTGACCTCAGGTGATCTGCCTGCCTCAGCCTCCCAAAGTGCTGGGACTACAGGCGTGAGCCACCACGGCCAGCCTAAATAGACACTTCTCTGAAGAAGACACACAAATCTCCAATGATAAGCATGTGAAAAATGCTCAACATCTTCAGTCACTAGACAAATGCAAATCAAAACCACAATGAGATACCACTTCACACCCGATAGGATGACTAGAATTAAAAAGACAAGCAGGGCCAGGTAGCCGTAGTCCCAGCTACCTGGGAGGCTGAGGTGGAAGGATTGCTAAGCCCAGGAGTTCAAGTCCAGCCTGGGGTAACGTAGTGAGACCCTGGCTCTGATACAAAGACAGACGAGTATTGGTGAAGAAGTAGAGAAACTGGAACCATACACTGCCGGTGGGAATTCAAAATGGTACAACATTGTGCAAAATAGTTTGGAAGTTCCTTAAAAGGTTAAACATAGAGGTGTAACCATAAGACCCAGCGGTTCCACTCTTATGTACCTGAGAAAGTGAAAACGTATATCCACACATAAACTTGCAGATTAATGTTCACGGTACCATATTCATAACGGGCAAAAAGTAGAAACAACCCAAATGTCTATCAACTGACAAATGCAAAACCAAAACGTAGCATATAGCCATTCAACAGAATACTATCTGGAATGACAAAGACTGAGGTACTGGGACGTTCTACAACACGGATGAACCCTGAGAACATTATGCTAAGTGAAAGAAGCCAGACATTGTATGACTGCATTTGTTTGAAGTTTCTAGAGGAAACAAGCTGGCCAGGCGTGGTGGTTCACGCCTGTAATGCCAGCACTCTGGGAGGCTGAGGCAGGCAGATCACTTGAGGTCAGGATTTCGAGACCAGCCTGGACAACATGGGGAAAACCTATCTCTACTAAAAATACAAAAATTAGCTGGGCGTTGTAGCAGGTGCCTGTAATCCCAGCTACTAGGGAGGATGAGGCAGGAGAATAACTTGAACTCAAGAGGCGGAGGTTGCAGTGAGCCCTGTGCACTCCTATCTGGGTGACAGGGCAAGACTCCATCTCAAAACACAAAAACAAGTTTCTACAGTAAACAAGCTGATAGAGAGGGAAAGTAGATCCATAGTCTCCAGGGGCTGGGATGAGAGGAGAATGAGAAATGACTGCTGACAGGTACAGAGTTTCTTTGGGGGATTAGTTTCTAAAATGTTCTGGAATTACACAGTAGTGCTGATTACATAGCTTTGTAGATATACTAAATCCACTGAATTGTACATTTCATAGGTGAATTTTGTGGTTTATAAAAGATAACAATTTAAGCTTTTCTTTAAAATACAAAAAACCTGTAGAATAAGAAAAGTATTTACAAATCATATCA
>NW_012111238.1:0-1672 GCF_000951035.1 Colobus angolensis palliatus
GCTCACACTTATAATCCTAGCACATTGGGACGTGAAGACAGGATGATCGCTTGAGCCCAAGAATTTGAGACCAGCCTGGGCAACATGGTGAAACCCCCTCTCTACAAAAAGTACAAAAATTAGCCAGGCATGGTGGCGTGCACCTATAGTCCCAGCTACTGGGGACACTGGGGTGAGATGATCACCTGAGTCCAGAAGTTCAAGGCTGCAGTGAGCTGTGATCACACCACTGCACTCCAGCTTGAGCCACAGAAGGAGACCCTGTCTCAAAAAAAAACAAAGAACAAAAAACAACAACAACAAAAAACACAAAGGGGCCAAAAAGTCTCCTAACAAATCTTTTTTTTTTCTAATCATCAGCTAGATTGCCTATATTTTGCAATACATTCATCATGTGAGGATTTCAACTCTGAATTGGGAAGAAATTATTTGTGTCATGGATCACAAACTCCTACACTCTTTTTACGGAAATGTACTAGTAGACAGACCTCCAAGCTCTGGATTGGATTTATTTTGATCCCAGAAGGCAGCCTACTCTTAGTTTTAGATCTCAACCTCCTCATTCTGTTTAGTTTAAGACATTGCAGTAGTATATCTATTTTATTATGGTAGCTACAAACAGTTTTGATTTAGTCACAATTTTGAATTCCTCAGCTGTCTCAGTCTTTTTTATTTTCGCTTTTATTTACTATAACCCTATGATTGAATATTTTTTAACAAGGGTCATAAGGACAATGGCCATATTTTTCCTGCAGTGCAATGTGAAAGCATTTTTCTCTTACTCAATTAGCAAGAGCATATCAAATTACGTAGAACTGGCAAAACTCGACATGATTTTGCAAAGAGCAAATCCTGCTGAACTAATTTCTTTCTTTTTTTTTTTTTTAACCAACTGCAAAACCTGGCAGATGGTTTAGCAATGATCACCTCTGCAAAACATGAGCTGTGTCTACTTACTGGTGTATACATCATGTGTTTTTAAATGTACTGCAGTTTACAAGTCTGAGGTAGAATCATGAGAGGAATACCTTCTTCTGTCACTGTGTGAATGCTAACCTCAGAAAACAGGCATAAATGAGACTGGAATTGGTTATTGAGTATGCCACGTACACACAGACTGTAGATCATCCTTTGTCTCCAGAGAAGCAGGAAAGTAGAATTCCACCTGGCTTAGAAATAGGTGACCTCGTGCAACCAGGATTTCTCTAAATTGTAAGTAACATAATATCTCTGTACTTCTGTACCAAAGAACCTTCATCTTAACTATACTACAAAAAAATCTGGCTGCTAAGAGGCAATAGGGAAATTAAAATTCACCAAAAACATCTATATATTTCAAAAATAATCTTTTAGTAACATCTGATGCTTCCTGAACTTGTGAGAAGCACCATCCACAAGCCTTAGCTGCAATGTCTGTCTAAAATTTTACACAAGGTGTTTTGTTCAGTATGAGAACTCTCTATTTAGTTCCTTTTCTTTGTTCATTTAACAAACACACATTATGAGTATTTACTGCATACTAGGCACTGGAGACATGAAGATGAATAAGACATTTTCTTTTGACACACGAACCCTCAGAGACCTTGTAGTCTGCTAAGGAATACAAACTGATTATTCTAAAACAATTCTATCTGTAATATATGCTATTTGTGGGAGAAACAAGGTTCAACAA
>NW_012111239.1:0-1192 GCF_000951035.1 Colobus angolensis palliatus
AGGAGAAGGAGGAGGAGGAGATGAAGAAGAAGAAGAGGAGGAGGAAGAAGGAGAAGGAGGAGGAGAAGAAAAAGGAGGAGGAGGAGGAGAAGTTGATGACAACGACGACGAAGGAGGAGGAGGGTTAAGACCAGGAGGAGAGAAGAAGAGGGAGAAAAGGAGGAAGAGAATAAGGCACAGGAGGAGGAGAAAGAATAGAAGAATTCCATACCCCCAAATTCTAGTTTTTAGATACAAAGTAATCACTTTAACATTTAACTCAGATATTTATTAGTTTCTCTGTCTAGCAGCTGTGTGACTGCAGGACTGAAGTTCTCATCTCTTTTCTAGGATACCAACATTTCTGGGTGGCACCTACCTTTGCCCTCTCTCAGTCTATCAGCTTCTTTTCCTGTTACCTTTGCCCCAGGTCTTAGATCTTGACCCTTCTCTCAGATGTAGGCTGCTGCCATTGTCTACACCAGCCTGCTGCTTGGAGCTCACCAGCTGTTTGTTGCTGCTACACTCTCATCGTTTCCCTGCATTAGGGAACCTGTCTGCAACCCTTTCCTTAGGCCCCTTGGCAGTTGCCCTGTCTTCATCAGGGTTGACTCCAATGCCACTTCTTTCCTGAGCTTTCAGTGGATTTTCTTTCTATAGCATGTTATCTGCATGGCTGTCAGAATCATCCAATGATGCTTAAGCCATGAGAAAGATCGTAGGAGAAAACTAGCTGTATTAATTGCCATTGCACAGGGAACTTCAGTGACTGATACTTGACTGTATTTATCATTTCTAATTAATGCCAATTTAAAAACAAAATCATTCTTCCAGGAGACTCTGACCTTGAAGTTTCCTCTGATCACTTTCTTGCCTCAGGGTCTTCCCACTGTACTCCCCCTACTCTCAAGACAGCTAGTAGAGTCATTGGCTCTGGAGACCATCTTGAGATTTCTGTCCCACTTCCCAAATGAGGATATCCACCTTATTGGAGTCCCAGATAACTCTGAATTATCTGGTAGAAGGAGCTGGCCATAGGACACATCGATATTCTTGATACAGAGCTCAATAGTAAACTCTAGACTTATTGTCAGTTCACCGCACCACATTATTAGAACACTTAGGGTCATAAGAACCTGAAAGTACCATTTACACCAGCAAAGCCAAACAGGAATTTATTGGCTTAAAAAGCTGAAAATTTTTGTTACCTTTG
>NW_012111240.1:0-1100 GCF_000951035.1 Colobus angolensis palliatus
AGACCAGCCAGACCAACATGGCGAAACCCTGCCTCTACTAAAAGTACAAAAAATTAGCCAGGCGTGGTGGCGCATGCCTGTAATCCCAGCAACTCGGGAGGCTGAGGCAGGAGAATCGCTTAAACCCAGGAGATGGAGGTTGCAGTGAGCCGAGATCCCACCACTGCATTCCAGCCTGGGCAACAGAGCGATACTCTGTCTCAAAAAAAAAAGTTAACTGCAATTGTTCTTTTATAAGCTTTATTCTTACTCCATGCTTATTTTTCTCTTTTCAGTACAAGTTCAGGGACCTAACTGTGGAAGAACTAAAGAATGTAAATGTATTTTTCCCACATTTCAAATATTCCATGGACACCTATGGTAAGAATCATATCCTCTAGTTTAAATGCTGCATTATTTGAACTACTAATTTTTGGTCCTAAAGAGCTGCAAAATTGTAATTTCTTGTTTTCTCTTTTATCTTCTGATTTTCAGCTATACTTTATAAACTGCAATTTCTGAGAAAGCTTAAATTAATACAGTGTATCTTGTATTAGTTTTCTATTGCTGCTGTAACAAACTACCACAAACTTAGTAGCTTTAAAAAACACACATTTACTGTGTTACAATTCTGTAGGGCAAGAAGTCCAACACAAATTTCTATAGCTTAGAAAGTGAACTAGAGATTTGACTTGGCTAAAATCCAGCTGTCAACTGCCTTTGTTTCTGGAGGCTCTGGGAGATAATCTGTTTCCTTGCTTTTTTCAGTTTCTAGAGGTCACCCACATTCTTGGGCTCTTGGTCTCCTTCCTGTGTCTTCAAAGCCAGCAGTGTTGCATGTCTCTAACCATTCTTCTGTAGTCAAATCGCCCTCTGACCACAGCTGGGAAAGATTCTCTGCTTTTTTTTTTTTTTTTTGAGATAGAGTCTCGCTCTGTCGCCCAGGCTCAAGTGCAGTGGCGCAGTCTCAGCTCACTGCAAGCTCCGCCTCCTGGGTTCACGCCATTCTCCTGCCTCAGCCTCCCGAGTAGCTGGGACTACAGGTGCCCGCCACCTCGCCTGGCTAATTTTCGTATTTTTTTAGTAGAGATGGGTTTCACCTTGTTATCCAGGATGGTCTC
>NW_012111241.1:0-1381 GCF_000951035.1 Colobus angolensis palliatus
ACTGGCACCGGTCTCTGAGTTCCCTCAGTATTTATTGCCAAAAAAGATAAGGGAGTAAATCAGCAGTAAGGCATACAGATACACAGAGCTGTTCCATTTTCCCAGGGACGGGCAGGAGACAGATGTTTTTCTTTTACTGAGATTTAAGAGAATGGTACTGACCTTCAACCACAAGGAGGCTTAGAGCATTTGCCTAACAAAGCACATTCCTTACAGCCCAAAATCCTTTCAACCTTAATTAACACAGCGATGTTTCCAGCAAGGACAAGATTGGGGGTAGAGTCACAGATTAACAGCATCTCAAATACAGAGCCAAATGGAGTTTCTTAAACTTACTTCTACCTATAATAACACAGTAACAGGCTGACCTCTCTTTTCCCCACATATATGTAGATAAAGGAATTGAAGAAGACCTCAATAAATGCAGAGATATATAATATATTCATGGATGGGAAGACTCAACATAGTTAAGATGTTTTCCCTAATTCGTTTTAATTAGTTTCCTAAGTCAGTTTTCCCTAAATTAATGTACAGTATTTACCATAATCCCTATCAAAATCCCAGGAGGATTGGGCAGATATTGACAAGATGATTTTAAAATTTATATAGGAAGGCAAAGAATTAAAATAGCCAAAACAATTTTGAAAAAGAACAATAAAAATGGAGGAGTCAGCCTACTCAGTTTGAAGACTTACTATTAAGGCAGTGTGGTATTGGCAAAAGAAGAGACATAGATCAATAGAACAAAATAGAAAGTCCAATAATAGATCTATATAAATATGGTCAATGATTTTTCCACAAAAATGCAAAGGCACTTCAGTGGCAAAAGGAGTCTTCTCAACAGGTGGACATCTACATGCAAAAGAAAAGGACCTTGACTTGTATTTCAAACCATGTTCAAAAATTAGTGAATCACTTTCTTAAATGGAAAATTTCAAACCATAATAATCCAAGAAGTATCCATAGAAGGAAGGCTTTGTGACTTCGGCTGGCCATTGAGTTAGATACAACCTTAGAAACATAATCCATAAAAGAAAAAAACTGATAAATTGGATTTCACCAAAGCTTGAAACTTTTGCTCTGCTGAAGAGACTGTTAAGAGGAAGACAAGAAGCAATAAGAGAAAATACTTGCAAATCATGTATCTAACAGAGAACAAATTTCAAGAATATATAGCTTTCAAAAGTCAACAATAAGAAAACCAACAACAATAAAAAAAAGGGGAACAGATTTGAGCAGATACTCCACCAAAGAATATACACAGTTAGCAAATATACACATGAAAAGAAGCTGGCCAGGCGCGGTGGCTCAAGCCTGTAATCCCAGCACTTTGGGAGGCCGAGACGGGCGGATCACGAGGTCAGGAGATCGAGACCATCCT
>NW_012111242.1:0-1181 GCF_000951035.1 Colobus angolensis palliatus
GCCACCACTGCTGGCTAATTTTTTTTATTTTCTGTAGAGATGGGGTTTTGTCATGTTGCCCAGGCTGGTCTTGAACTCCTGGGCTCAAGCAATCCACCAGCCTCAGCCTCCCAAAATACTGACATTACAGGCATGAGCCACCTTCACCCGGCCTGAGTGCTTAATTAAAAGAAAAAAAGAAAAGCCTCGGAGGCCAAAGGTGAAGCACTGGGTGGAAGTTGACCTCCAAGCAGGGAGCAGACAACCCAGCACCAGCCTAGGCTCCACATGGGGCTGAGAGAGGGGAAAGGCCACCGACCATCCCTGCTCCATGGGGAAGGCAGCCTCTGACTGTGGCTGACGGGCTGGCAGACAGATAAGGACTGGCTGGCAGGAATGGGCATCCAGCTGCCTCTGCTGCTCCTGTGAGCCAGGGATGATGGTGCCAGTCAGGTCTGCATGGCCATCAACAGGCCAGGTGGCCGGGTTGGGGTCTGTCAGCTCCAGTGGCTGAAACACACAACAGCATCATCAAACCTAGTCTGAGTTAGTCATGAAACAGATTTAGAAAAAGACATAGTGGTTTTGTTTCCTGTTTGCTTTTTCCAAAAACATTCCTCTCTAAGTGATGTATGACAATAGCTCTCACTTATTGCTCATTTAATGTGTGGCAGGTCTTTTGCTAAATTCTTTTCATATGTGTATTAGTTCATTTAATCATTTATATGTGTATTAATTCATTTATGAGGTCTTTTCACTGTCATCACTATGTAGATAAGGAGTTTATCTCCAGGGAAGTTAAAAACTTTACCAAATAACTTGACCAAGGTTTAAATGGAGGTCTGACCCAGAGTCAAGTTTAACCACCAGACTGCCTCTACATTTTCTTTAAACAGCTCTTTGGGACGGGATTGACCTTGCTGCAGGGTCTTCCTCTGATTCCCAATTCTTTCGATTCAATCCACATTTAAATCAGTCCTCCTGTTTCTGCCTAAAAAAACCAATGTTTATAATATTTAAATATTTATTAGGAGTCTCTATCTCTGCAATGGTATGTTTCCCGGATAATTTTTCTGATGAAACCCGGAAGAGAGAGAAAAAGATAAATATTGATTGAAGCCCATATTGTGACAAGAATTTTGCTGGATAAATATGTTTCTTTTCTTTTCTGTTTTCTCTTTATTATTTATTTATTTATTTAT
>NW_012111242.1:4280-6128 GCF_000951035.1 Colobus angolensis palliatus
TGCACACCTGTAATCCCAGCTACTTGGGAGGCTGAAGCAGGAGAATCGCTTGAACCCGGGAAGCGGAGGTTGCCAAGATCACACCACTGCACTCCAGCCTGGATGACAGAGTGAGACTCTGTCTCAAAAAAAAATTCTGTCTCAAAAAAAATTATAATAATAATTGGCCTCATCCATTGGACACAGTTCTGGGAATGACACCGAGGCTAGGCCAATCAGCCTCTCCTGAAATGTTTCCCTGAAGCTGGAATAGAGAAACTCTATCCAGAACTGAAAGGAGGTGAATTTGACGCTACCAGTGTTCCTGTTTCTAACCAAGGGACACAAATCTAACTGCAGAGGGAGGAAATGAAGCCAGTGAAGCCAGGGACAGATGAAAGAGAGAGAGAGACAGAAAAGCACCTGGTTCCAGTCTCTCTCTGAGCTTCCTGGAGATGTCCTGGTTTCATCACCTTCCCCAGTATCTTCCCAGTAACGTTCCCTTTCTCCTAAAGCCACTTCCAGCTGGGTTTTTATTTCTTGCATTTGACGTGTTCTGGCAAGCGGAGCTTCTGCTTCATGTTTTCTTCCAGTCAAATTGAAGGGACCATTGACCGATACAGAGCAAGAAGTCCAAAGGAGGAATCACTCTAGATCCAAAAAGATTTTCGTGGAGAAGGAAACTACATAGAGGCAGAAATGCCAAACACTAATTTAGTGTAGACACACAAGAAATTCACCTAGAATGCAGAGAAGAAATATGAAAACTACGAAATCAAGAGTGATATGTGGAAGATTTGTTCAAGAGATCCAATGTAGACATATGTACAGACCAACAATCCTTTATGCAAAACCCCTGGAGTCAGGTGTGTTCCAAAATTCAGCACTGGAGGATTTTAGAAAGATGATGTGGGGCTTGTACTGATATGATGTACACCTCTCAGCAGGGTCTAGGTCAGTACCCTGTAATCAAAACCATCAACACTTTTGTAGGAAAACACAGAGGGAAATAAAGACGACAAAGAGTCTCACATCATGTTCGGTCAGGGTTTACTGCCAAATACATGTTGCCAACTCATGGGAACATTTTGGGTTTTCAGACTTTAGAATTTTGGAATTGTGGCTAAAGGCACCTGTAATAGAAATCCCAGAAGAAAGGCACAGGGCAGATAAAATAGAAGCAATAGCCTGTAGCAGGAGGATTGCTTGAGGACAGGAGTTCAAGATCAGCCTGGGCAATATACGAGACCCTATCTCTACAAAAAAATATTTTTAAATAACTGGGTGTGGAAGCACATGCCTGCAGTACCAGTTACTAGGGAAGCTGAGACAGGAGGAGCCCTTCAACTCATGAGTTTGAGGCTGCAGTGACCTATGATCGTGCCACTGCACTCCAGCCTAGGCAACAGAGCAAAACTCTGTCTCTCTAAAATTAATTAATTAATTAAAGTAAAGTAAAATAAAAATAGGAGCAATTAAAGAGTCAAGCAGGGGAAAACATTCAAGTGAATATAGTAAACTTTGAAGCTCAAAAGGTCACAGGGTGTTGGGCCGAATTAATTTAAACAAGGTCTAAATGCAGTCTGATCACATTTTAAATTTGAAAAGTAAGAAAAAACACTATACGAATTTGGAAAATTCTAATGAACAATTTACTGTATCGATCTAATGTCTCCATACTAAACTTTGTAACCCATACACAGTAAATATCATTTTCTCCAAACATATAATCAGTATTTATAGAAACTGATTATATACTAGGCCGCAAGGAAGATCTCAATTCTGAAAAGTAACTTGACCAAGGCAGTCCACCTGGGTGGGAAGGGAGGTGGGATCTTAATCCAGGACTCCACCTCTTTGCCTTTCCCA
>NW_012111242.1:9655-11418 GCF_000951035.1 Colobus angolensis palliatus
CATAGAAAATAGTACACCTGGATAGGGCATTTACCCGTCAATGGAGCTTGCAGGACTGGAAGTTGCTCTGAGTGAGTCAGTGAATGAGGGTTAATCACTGTGAAGGCCTAGGACATTACTGTAACTACTGTGGACTTCATAAACACTGCACACTTAGGCTATACTAAATTTATTTATTTATTTATTTATTTTGAGATGGTGTCTCGCTCTGTCAGGTTGTCATTGTACTCCAGGCTGGAGTGCAATGGCATGATCTAGGCTCACTGCAACCTCCGCCTCCAAGATTCAAGCAATTCTCCCTGTCTCAGCCTCCCGAGTAGCTGGGATTACAGGTGCACATCACCACACTGGGCTAATTTTTGTATTTTTAGTAGTGATGGGGTTTCACCATATTGGCCAAGCTGGTCTCAAATTCCTGACCTCATGATCCACCGGCCTCAGCCTTCCAAAGTGCTGGGATTACAGGCGTGAGCCACCACACCCGGCCAATTTTTCTGTTTTTAGTAGAGATGGGGTTTCACCATGTTGGTCAGGCTGGTCTCAAACTCCTGACCTCAGGTGATCTGCCCACCTCGGCTCCCCAAGTGCTGGGATTACAGGCGTGAGCCATCCACTGCACTAGCCTATTTTTTAATTATTTTTCTTTCTTCAATAATAAATTAACCTTAGCTTATTGTAACTTTTTAACTTGTTTTCTTAATATTTTAAAATTTTTGACTTTTTAGGGATAACAGTGGAAAACACACATCGTAAAACTGCACAAAATTATTTTCTTTCTTCCTATCGTTATTCTATAAGCATTTGTCTATTAAAAAGTTTTTGTTGTTGTTGTTGTTTTTTTACTTTTTAACTTTTTTGTCCAAAACTAAGACACAAACACACACATCAGCCTGGGCCTACAAATAGTCAGGATCATCAATATCACCAATATCGCTGTCTTCCACCTCCACGTCTTGTCCCACTGGAAGGACTTCAGGGGAAATAACACGCCTGGAGCTCTCCTCTCCTGTGTTAACAATCCCTTTTTCTGGAATACCTCCTGAAAGACCCAGCCATTCCACTCCTAAGTATTTATCCAAGAGATATGAAAGTGTAAGTGTAAGTCAATATAAAGACTTGGATATGAATATTCATGGCAGCTTCATTTATATTAGTTCAAAACTGGAGACAATCCAAATGTGCATCGATAGGTGAATGAATAAATTATGGTATATACAAACCATGGAATAACACTACTCGGCAATAAAAAGGAATAAATTATTGATACACACAATCCCAGGGATGAATCTCAAATAATTATGCTGAGCTAAAGAAGCCAGACAAAAAGATTGCTGGATCATTCTATTTGTATAAAATTCTAGAAATGAAAATTAATCTATAGTGATACAGAAAGGTTAGTAGCTGCTTGGGGACAGGGACAAGGGTTCAGGGAGAGGTAAGAGGGAAGGGTTACAAAAGCACTTGAGAAGACCTTTGGGAATCATGGATATATGTTCAGTAGTTCTAGGAGTGGTGATTGCACAAGTATATACATATGTCAAAACTTACATTGTTCACTTTAAAATGTACTGCCAACTGTAGATCAGCTACACTTCAATAAAACCGTATAAAGATGGCATGTCACCAGGTGCAGTGGCTCACACCTGTAATCTCAGCACTTTGGAAGGCCAAGGTGGGCAGATCGCTTGAGCCCAGGAGTTCAAGACCAGCCTGGGCAACATGGCAAAACCCCATCACTGCCAAAAGTACAAAAAAATTAGTCG
>NW_012111242.1:16334-18298 GCF_000951035.1 Colobus angolensis palliatus
TCTCGGCCTCCCAAAGTGCTGGGATTACAGGCTTGAGCCACCGCGCCTGGCCCAGCTCTGGTTTCTTATGTCTGCTATTTGTGTTATCTAGAGTTTGGGTTATGGCTTATTATAATCTTTGCCCTTTTTTTTGTTATCATGTCTTTAGATAGCAATAAACATGAGTAACTAATTTCAGTGCCGTTACTTCAAAACATTCTCTGGCTTAATTTTTCTCCTTGTTGGAGAACTTCCTCCAACAGTGTATTCAAAGCAAGTCTCTGTGTGGCAAATCTTCTGTACATCTCTAGAGTACCTAACACTATCTTTAACTCATTCTATCATTTAAAAGATAGCTTAGCTGGATATAAAACTCTAGGGTCAAAATTCCTTTCAGCACTCTGCAAACATTCCTCTAGTGTCTCTTGCATCCTGTCGAAGATTCTAACATCAGCCTAATTCTTGCCCAACTAAAGATTAGCTGCTTTCTTTCTGGAGAACTCCATGAAAACAAGATCTTTGCTTTGTTCAGGACTTCATCTCTACTGCCTACATCAGTGCCTGGTCCAGTGTCTTGATCAGCATTTCCTGAGATGAGTGGATGCTATACCATTCTGCCACCAGGATTAGTGTTATTGGCAGTTGTGTGCTTACACTGATGAAGCTTACGATGACCACCTGTGAACATCATCCTATGATCAACTGCAGAGCAATATCACACTCAAGAAGCAGAGGATAATAACCAAGAATTACTTCAAAAGGAATTATCTTCCCGTCCCTCCCTTTTCTGCAGGGACTTAACTCAGCATTCTTGGGTCTTTTCCCACTTATTCTCTGTATGCATTAAGAAAGGTGTCTCAGCGGGACACGGTGGCTCACACCTGTAATCCTAGTACTTTGGGAGGCCAAGGTGAGAGGATCACTTGAGGCCAGGAGTTCAAGACCAGCCTGGGCAACATAGCAAGATCCATCTCTACCAAAAAAAAAAAGTGTCTCTTGGCCTGGCACGGTGGCTCACGCCTGTAATCCCAGCACTTTGGGAGGCCGAAGCGGGTGGATCACCTGAGGTCGGGAGTTCAAGACCAACCTGACCAACACGGAGAAACCTCATCTCTACTACAAATACAAAATTAGCCGGGCATGGTGGCTCATGCCTATAACCCCAGCTACTCAGGAGGCTGAGGCAGGAGAATCGCTTGAACCCAGGAGGCAGAGGTTGGAGTAAGCCAATATTGTGCCATTGCACTCCAGCCTTGGCAACAAGAGCGAAACTTCGTCTCCAGGAAAAAAAAAAAAGCGTCTCTTTAGCTGGGAGTGGTGGCATGTGCCTGTAGACCCAGCTACCTGGGAGGCGGAGCGGGGAGGATCCCTTGAACCCAGGAGTTTGAGGCTGTAGTGAGCTGTGATTGCACCACTGTACACCAGCCTCTGTCTCAAAAAAAAAGACATGTCTCTGTGAGTGAACAGTGAGTAGGAGCTAGGGGTATAGATGAAGGGGGCGAGAAATTAGGCTAGCAATTGTCAGAAAATCTGAGAGAAGACTTCTGTAAAAACTCTCTTGTTAATCATTTTCATTCCTGAAATTCTACCCCAGTGCTAGGTTTTGAGTGTTTCCTTCTAGCTGGAATATACCTCTTTCTCAGCATGCTCAACATCTACTTGCCTTTCAAGACGCAGCTTAGACATCATCCCCAAAAGTCCTAAGATAACAATGAAGAATTCATCTATGGCCAGGCACGGTGGCTCACGCCTGTAATCCCAGCACTTTGGGAGGGCGAGGAGGGCGGATCACAAGGTCAGGAGCTCAAGACCAGCCTGGCCAATATGGTGAAACTCTGTCTCTACTAAAAATCTAAAAATTAGCTGGGCATGGTGGCATGCGCCTGTAGTCCCAGCTACTTGGGAGGGTGAGGCAGAAGAATCGCTTGAACCCAGGGGGTGGGGCTGCAGTTAGCTGAGATCGTGCCACTGCACTCCAGCCTGAG
>NW_012111242.1:19922-21185 GCF_000951035.1 Colobus angolensis palliatus
GCTTGGTCCAGACTTGTCTGAGGTTTTTTGGCCTCCACATCCTTCAGCTGACTCATGCTGGGCCTGCAGGCGTCTAGACTGCAAAGTCATTTTTCACACGTGCTTCTGGGAAACCACACCTCTTCATACTTTGTACTTCTGCTGTTGTTTTGTTTTCACAATTTTTCATGCATGTTTTGAAGTTCAATAATTTGATCTATGCAAACTGCTCATCTCAGCTCCTGGTTGGCAGGGGCCATGTGGAAGCAAATTGAGCCACCAAAAAACCCACTTTAGAACACGCCCTGGAAACAGAAACCGTCTATCATTCTAAGGCCATTGTGGTTAGGAGTGATTCAGACTCATTGCAGCTCCTTCCAGCCTTCAAAGATCTTACCGGATAAGAGCCTGGCTTGGATTTGAAGACACCTTCTATGAAGGAAAGGCTTTAGCAGGGGGTGAGGGAGGTGGGCTGTGATACTTTGCAGGAGCTGAGCACAGACGGAAGGGAATTGGAAGGGGATATTTGTCTGGCTCCCCACGGCTCCCACCTTCCCCCTGTCAGGGAGAATCAGGCCATTGTCTAGGTAGAACTCTTGGCTTGTTTATCTTCTCAGACCCAGCTTAGTACAAGGTTTCACTCAGTTTTCTTTCTACCCAAAAAATGACCACAGGAAAGAGTGACTTGCCTTTGCCAAATATGCAGTCCATACTCTCCATTCCCATTTCTCTGCCTCTTTCTCCCATTACTGGCTTCTAACAGAAAATAAGAAGAGCAAGTTTCCCTTTGCTCCCATCAAAGACAACATATACACATTTATTCATGCATTCATTCCTTCAACTAGCATTTATTGGGTTCCTACTATGTTCCCGGCATTGTTATCGGTACTGGTGACCCTAGTATAAAAGACACAATCCCTGCTGTCAAGAGGTCACACTTTTGGAAGGAACCCAGCAGTACTGGAGGCAGCGCTAGCGGGGAATGGGAGCACATAGAAGAGGCATTTGACCCAGCTTTGGGAGGAATTGGAAAAGGCTTTAAAATAGAGTAACAGCTTGCCAGAAAGAATAATAGTTATTACAGCTTTTATTAAGCGTCTTCTATGTGCCAAGCACTGTGCTAAAATCTCCCTATAGATATTGTTTTATTTTAATCTTCACAACTCTAAGAGGTCACTACTGTAATTATTCCAATTTCACAAATGAAGAAAGTGACATTTAGCAAGGTCACCTTGGTGGGGCGTGGTTGCTCACACCTATAATCCCAGGACTTGAGAAGCTGAG
>NW_012111242.1:22594-23919 GCF_000951035.1 Colobus angolensis palliatus
GGTTCAAGCAATTCTCCTGCTTCAGCCTCCCAAGTAGCTGGTATTACAGGCATGAGCCACCATGACCAGCTAATTTTGTATTTTTAGTAGAGACGGGATTTCGCCATATTGGTCAGGCTGGCCTCGAACTCCTGACCTCAGTTGATCCCCTTGCCTCAGCCTCCCAAAGTGCTGGGATTACAGGCGTGAGCCACTGCACCTGGCCAACTTTCCATTTTCTTACTTATCAATTATCTCATTGTATGAGATGCAATTTCCTTAATTCTATTTTATTTTTAGAGACAGGGTCTCCTCTGTCACCCAACCTGGAGTGCAGTGGTGCAATCATAGCTCACTGCAGCCTCGAACTCCTGGGCTCAAGTGATCCTCCCACCTCAGCCTCCTGAGTAGCTGGGACCTCATGTTTCCACCACCACACCTGGGTGAATTTTTTTTTTTTTTTAAGATATGGTGGTCTAGCCATGTTGCCCAGGATGGTCTTCAACTCCTGGCTGTAAGCTAATCCTCCTGCCTAGGCCTCCCAAAGTGCTGGGATTACAGGCATGAGCCACAGTGTCTGGCTCCTGCATTACTTTTTCTGATCATGTTGTCCCCAGCCTCAGCTGTGATTGGCTCCAAACCCCAGCTTCCAGCCAACACCTCATCTTTCGGTTACAGTGATTGGCTCAGGAGTGAGTGTGTAACACAACCAGAGCCAATGAGAGGCAAGGACACTTGCTGGGGATTCTGGGAAAGTACATTTCCCTTTTCCTTTCTTGGAAGCAACTGAAAGGGACCGCCGAGCTGGCCCTAAAGGGTGTGGGTAGGAGAATGGGAGAAATGGCAGTGACTGCTTTGTGGACTACTGGGGAAGGATTGGGGCTTTAGCTGCCATGTGGAGGCTGAATATAAAGCCCGGGCAGCCAGTGATGGTAGAGGAAAGGCACGAGAGCCTTGGTGGGGTCTAGTGGGTACCTGGATCAAGCCTCACCTGAAACAGTGAGCTTTTCAGTTATGTGGGTCCGTATTTACTGTGAAAACGAAGATGATATTAAGTTGGTGCAAAAGTAATTGTGGTTTTTGCCATTAAAAGTAACTGCAAAACCACAGTTATTTTTATACCAACCTAAATAATATGTGACATTGTGTAGCTCCTACTGTCAGACCCTTATTTTTTTTCTTTTTTTTGGGAGGATGGACTCTTGCTCTGTTACTCAGGCTGGAGTACAGTGGCACAATCTTGGCTGACTACAACCTCTGCCTCCCGGGTTCAAGTGATTCTCCTGCCTCAGCCTCTCAAGTAGCCGGGATTAGAGACATGTGCCACCACACCCACCTAAGTTTTA
>NW_012111242.1:30720-31763 GCF_000951035.1 Colobus angolensis palliatus
CATGCCTGGCTTAATACCTAGGCGATGGGTTGACAGGTGCAACAAATCCCCATGACACACGTTTACTTATGTCACAAACCTGCATGTCCTGCACATGTACCCTGGAATTTAAAAAATAAATAAATAAAGGGAAGTGAAGAATGGGGAATTAGGGTTTAATGGGTATGCTGTTTTGGTTTTGCAAGACGAGGCATTCTGGAGGCGGATGGTGGTGATGGTTGCACAATGTGAGTGAGTGTGCTTAATGCCACTGAACTGTACGGATGCTGAGAAATGATTTAAATGGTCAGTTTTACATTATGTATATATTACTACAATAAAAAAGGCAGATGTGGCCGGGTGTGGTGGCTCACGCCTGTAATCCCAGCGCTTTGGGAGGCTGAGGTGGGCAGATCACCTGAGGTCAGGGGTTCAAGACCAGCCTGACCAGTATGGTGAAATCCTTTCTCTGTTAAAAATACAAATCAAACAAACAAGCAAACAAACAAAAAACCCAAAACTAGCCAGCTACTTGGGAGGCTGAGGGCAGGAGAACGGCTTGAACCTGGGAGGTGGAGGTTGCAGTGAGTCAAGACCATGCCATTGCACTCCAGCCTGGGCAACAGAGCGAGATTCTGCCTTAAAAAAAAAAAAAAAAGGCAGATGTAAAAAAAAGTAAAATTGTGATTTCAGGAAGCCTTTATCTTTTCTTTCAAGGCCCTTATCTCACCCTGTAATTAAGAATTTTTATGTATTGTTATTTGTTTAGTTTTGAGACATGATCTTGCTTTGTCACCCAGGCTGGAGTGCCGTGGCATGATCATGGTTCACTGCAGCCTCAGACTCCTGGGCTCAAGTGATCCTTCCACCTCAGTCTGCTGAGTGGCTGGGACCACAGACAGGCATCACAACACCTGGCTGACTTTTGCATTTTTTTTTGGAGAGATGGGGTCTTGCCACGTTGCCCAGGCTGGTCTTGAACTCCTGGGTTCAAGCAATCCTCCCATGTTGGCCTCCCAAAGTGCTGGGATTACAGGGGTGAGCCACCACACTTGGCAATTAAG
>NW_012111242.1:31813-33233 GCF_000951035.1 Colobus angolensis palliatus
GAGGTGGCGGGCGCCTGTAGTCCCAGCTACTCGGGAGGCTGAGGCAGGAGAATGGCGTGAACCCGGGAGGCGGAGCTTGCAGTGAGCTGAGATTCGGCCACTGCACTCCAGCCTGGGCGACAGAGCAACACTCCGTCTCAAAAAAAAAAAATATTGAGGAATACTGTTAACGTTTAGGTAATAATGACATTGTGATTGTGTAGAAGATGTCCTTGCTTTTTTGGAGATGATGTCAGCAAAACATATAGATGATATGTAAATGAAGCAAATTGGTCGGGGGTGGTGGCTCCCGCCTGTAATCCTAGCACTTTGGGAGGCTGAGGTGGGTGGGTCACTTGAGGCCAAGAGTTTGAGACCAGCCTGGCCAACATGGAGAAACCCTGTTTCTACTAAAAAAAAAAATACAAAAATTAGCCCAGCATGATGGCGCACACCTGTAATCGCAGCTACTCAGAAGGCTTGAGGCATGAGAATTGCTTGAACCCAGGAGGCAGAGGTTGCAGTGAGCTGAGATTGTGCCACTGCAGTTCAGCCTGGGTGACAGTGTGACTCTGTCTCAAAAGGAAACAAATAGGTAAAATTTTAATAATTGAATTTTGTTCCTGGGTACAGATAGGTGTTCACTACACTATTCTAAGTTTCCAGGTGTTTAACACTTTTTATGATAAAACATTTTTAGAAACACTTATATAAGCCAAACTTTTATAACAATGTAATAGACTGCAGACCATCTAGAAGAGGCTAATTCATTACTACATAGCTGGGTGGTGAGGATGGAGGTACCTCCTTTGCCCTAAAACTAACCCTAACCCAATCCTACTCCTTCCAATGCCTGCTGCCTCAGATGTAGACTGTCCTTGCTCCAGGCCCAGGAGGAGCTGGAGGTAAGGGCACAATCAAGTTTCAGTTTAGCTACTCAGAACTCCAATTAATGAGTATCATTTCAGGCACTTCTGCTTTGTCCTTCTTTTTCCTGATATTTCCCCAGAGGTGTCCAATGTAAGACAGGCCAGCCTCACATCAGACATAGAGGAAAGGAAAATGTGATCTTTTTTATTACACAGAACAGAGAGACTGTCACAAATGGGCCTCAGGTGACGCAGTAGCATGACCTGAGTACTTGCTGCAACTCCAGGAGCCTCATCTCAGACCTACTGAATCTGAAACTCTGAGGGTGCAGCCCAGAAATCTGTGTTTAACAAGTCCTGCAGGAGATTCTGATGCACACCAAAGTCTGAAAACCACAGATGCAAAGAGACACACAAGTGCATATGAAGAGACTTATTTCATTTGGTCCTTCCTTTCTATCAGTACGTAGCCTGTATTTCATTATACCTGTGGTGGATGTGCTAAAAAGAATTTCACAATGACACTCTCATGTGCATAATTTTGAGAGAGAGGTTCCATTAGAATGTGCTCA
>NW_012111242.1:37580-38731 GCF_000951035.1 Colobus angolensis palliatus
TCGATCTCCTGACCTTGTGATCCGCCCGTCTCGGCCTCCCAAAGTGCTGGGATTACAGGCTTGAGCCACCGCGCCCGGCCTTTTTCTTTTTTTTTTGTACTTTAGTAGAGACGGGGTTTCACCATGTTGGCCAGGATGGTCTCGATCTCCTGACCTCGTGATCCACCCACCTCGACCTCCCAAAGTGCTGGGATTACAGGCGTGAGCCACTGCGCCCAGCTGAGCCTTTGCATTCTTAAGGAAAATCTGCTTGTTTCCAGTTGGACAGCTTGGCGAGGAAGAGTGCTGACTCCTAGAAAGCTCCTAATTACTGCCAAGGTGAACCAAGTGAAAAGTTGGTTCCATTTTCTGCAGAGAGGGATAGTTCATTTAATTCCAGCAATAAACTGGCTTCCAGGAGAAAGGACTGTTTAAAGGTCTGTGTCAATTATATAGTGATTATGAAATTCATGATATGACTAATCCAGTGGCTGAACCTATGATTATCTGACACAATCCAAGAATCCACAGTGTAACAGGCTCTATGACTCCATTAAAGAAAACTCAGTTTAATTCTCTGCTACACTCCAGATTACTTCTCTCCTTTCCTAAATCTCCTCTATGAAAGAGAGTAGACATTTATAAAATGATTTCTGAATTCAACTCAGTGTCCTGGAAGCCATATGAGCTATTTTTTTCATGGATGACTCAGAGCTTGGGAATTCCAGTGTGTTGCTTTATATAATTTGAAGTACCATGAAGACCTTTGACCTAGAAGACTTCCTTTGTTGAATGTGTATCTTTTCCTGTAATTAGAGTCTATGATTAGACTACAGGCCGTCATGACAAGCCTTTAGCTTTCCAAAGCACTCTTTACTTTTAGATCTTTCTAATTTGTTTTCTTAGGAATACTACATTTTGTAAATATTAACCAAAATCCATTTGTAACAAGCACCTACAAGCATCCCAGTTTCAAAAATCAGGAAGCAAAAAATTTTGCCCAAACTCTGTGGTCACTGACAGTGTTTTGGAGAAGAGTCTAACAGTCTCTGAATTGTTGCAACTTCCCAGCGCCTTTCAGAGACAAAGGCCCGTGGTTCCTGTACATATTTTGTGTCTTGTGGCCCAGCTTTCCTGGCCAAAGCTGAGTGGACCGAGGACTAGGGACTGAT
>NW_012111243.1:0-2005 GCF_000951035.1 Colobus angolensis palliatus
AAAAAAAAAAAAAAAAAAATTAGCCAGGCATGGAGGTGGGTGTCTGCAATCCCAGTTACTCAGGTGGATGAGGCACAAAAACTACTTGAGCCTGGGAGGCAGAGGTTGCAATGAGTTGAGATCACACCACTGAACTCCAGCCGGGGCAACAGTGAGACCGTCTCAAAAAAAAGACCTACTAAATGAAAGAAGTTTATATTAGTGTTAAAACAAAACAACACAAGTTGATTTCTGCACCCAAGTTTCTAAACCACCGTAAGTTAAAACTCTTTCAAGAGATTTAAAAAAAATATTGCATGTTCTTTGTTTCAAATTGCATATAGCTGGTTGTCACTTTTTAAAAACGCTTCCTACAGCAGATTCATCTTAGAGTATTTATGATATATTGGCCTATCTAATATTATGTCGTGAATTTTACAGTAATTAGTTGTATGAGAGTAACAAATATTTATTTCTGCTTCTCAGAACACTGTGCTTCTGAAATTTCAGAGACCGACGGGTTCGTATTTGGATAGCTTTGCTCTAAAATCAAGTGCATGCACTCAAGAGATATGCAACAGGTTGTGGATCACTCCAGGAAGCTAGGAGAGTGACAAAGACTGATAATCAGCTTCTGGAAGACCAAGGTCATGAATCAACTTGAATTGAGTGAACCCTACATACGTCTAAACCCTGTCATTGGTGATACCAAGCTGAAAGCTGTCACTGAAACGTGTTATCCTTGCTGAAGGCTGTCAAGCGTTGCAAGTCAAGTAGAAAACCGTATCAGAGAGCGCAGTGATTGTCTCTGACAGCCTTCCAGAATGTGGTGCTGAGGTGGTACTCAGTTCCAATCTCTGATTGCACCCAGGGTGGCAAAGCTCTCATCCACTACATTTAGATGTTCTGAAGAGAAATAATCTCATTGCAGTTATCCTAAGAACACCATATTTAAAACATAAAGTAGGGCAACTGATAAATTCTGAATTGCAACAATAAGCACACAATCTGTGCTGGGGTGGTAGAGAGGTGAGGATGAAAAGGTATGTACAGGCCAGGTGCAGTGGCTCATGCCTGTAATCCCAGCACTTTGGGAGGTCGAGATGGGGAGATCACCTGAGGTCAGGAGTTGGAGACCAGTCAGGCCAACATGGCGAAACTCCGTCTCTACTAAAAACACAAAAACTAGCCACGGGTGGTGGCACATGCCTGTAATCCCAGCTACTTGGGAGGCTGAGGCAAGAGAGAACCCAGGAAGCGGAGGTTGTGGTGAGCCACGATCACTCCATTGTACTTCAGCCTGGGCAACAAGATCAAAACTCTGTCTCAAAAATATATATAAATAAACCAACAACCAAACCAAACAACCAAACCAAACCAACAACCAAACAAAAAAACTGTAGTACAGTGATAGGTGGTTTCTTTAAAAAAAAAAGAATTAGACAGGTTGCCTGTCAATATTATTCAATGTGGAAATTATAAACCCCACCCTAATTTAGCCTGCACTAATATGTACTGTTCAGTTGAATTTATATGATCCAGACAAAATAGATCAAATGAATACTCATTTCTCCAAATTCTAAAAAATTTATGAACTCATGGCGTGTTAAGATCTACAGAATAGCCAAGCATAGTGGCTCATGCCTATAATCCTAGCATTCTGAGAGGCTGAGGCAGGCAGATCACTTGAAGCCAGGAGTTCGAGACCAGTATGGCCAACATGGCAAAACCCTGTCTCTACTAAAAATATAAAAATTAGCCGGGCCTGGCAGGGCACGGTGGCTCACGCCTATAATCCCAGCACTTTGGGAGGTTGAGACGGGAAGATCACTTGAGGTCAGGAGTTCCAAAGCAGTCTGGCCAACGTGGTGAAACCCCGTCTCTACTAAAAATACAAAAATTAGCCGGGGGTGGTAGTGCACTCCTGTAGTCCCAGCTACTCAGGTTGCTGAGGTGGAAGAATTGCTTCAACCCGGGAGGCGGAGGTTGCAGTGAGCCGAGATTGTCCTACTGCACTCCAGCCTCA
>NW_012111244.1:0-1965 GCF_000951035.1 Colobus angolensis palliatus
ATAATATTTTATTTATAGTTTTTAAAAGATTTCAACTGCTAACAGTGTTTTTTATTTCTCCTTTTATATTTTTAAAAAATATATATATATAATATAAAACAAGTCATATCTTTTTGGTTTGGAACTTTTAAAATTGGCACGTGAAATATTTAGGAAGAAATTCTACATGGAAATGGCTCATTGTCATTCCACGGGGTCAGCTGGTTGCTCTCTTTCCTTGTGTGTTGTTGGTCCTCACGGCTTGCCTGATGAGTCCTTCACTACCACTTAGACATATGGAGCTGGTGATATTGGAAGATGACCCTTGAGAGTATCATATAAATGATTTGATCTGAAATTTAATTTTAGCAGGAAACCATATGAGTCTGCAAATGCAAAGGTAGACGGTATGTATCTAAGCAATGTTATCTATTCAGTAGTTAGGTTTGCTCCATTGGATTCTAGTTTTAACATAAAGAAGGCAGAAAATGAAACACACTGGTAATATCCAACCAAGAAAATTACGTGCAGATTTTAAGAGGCACAGTAAGAACTGCTTGAGCTAAAGCAGGAAAGTAACAGCTACATTGTTCAGAAGTAAATTAACGTGTACCTAATGGTAATGCATGCTGCCTAGTTATAGATACTCTAAAAAACAAAACAAGAAAAAATAGAAAAAGAAATGGGAAAAAAAAAACCTAGTTGAGTGAATGTCAACATAAAAAAAAGGTAATCAAAGGCAAGAGAGATACAAGATACTGTGTAAGGCATCATTTACAAAGGAACACTGTAAAGATTGCAGCATAGAGGTAAGAGGATGTTAAAATAAGAAAAGCCAAGATAGAGAATGAAAGGAAGATTCTACAACATATTAGGATAAATGAGAAGTCATTTGCCAAATACTCAAAGGACAAGATAATAGTGAATGAGAAGAAGGATGACTAAAAGATGGAGATGGTAATTTAATAAAACACAGAAAGAGCCAGACTGAATCAGACAGATAGTTTCTATCATGTAGTATTTAGCATTCACTCGTAACATTATCACTAGCCTGTCCTGGGTGAGATCGATTTTTGTGAATTTTGCTTTGACAATGATACCACTATCTATCACCACTGCGCATAGGTGATAGTGCATTTGTCATAGGCTTCTTTATGAAGTCTCTCGTGGGTATTTTTGACAAAGGTAACTCTTCAACTTAATTACTGTGTAATGAGACATGATTTTTAAAAATATATACCTAGATGATGTTCTGATATGATTTTGAAATGTGTTAATTCACTGAAAGCCAAAACTTACATACTTAAAGTGTACATTAACTGGAGCAGTGTCCTCCACTCACCTAGAATATTCCAGTTTTCATGTATTTTACTACTGTTTCTGGATGTTAGCTGAACAAAAAGTAGCGTTGGGTACAAACAAAACAAAAAAAGTGTGTATTTCATCTCCAATTCCCCGTACATGTAAGTTCAGATAAGTCACTTAATCTCCTCATACCTTCCTTTTCACCTGTGTAAAAAGAGGGATCATGCCTTCTATATATCTCTAAATGCAGGAAGGGTAAGTGAGACACAGGAGAGTGCTGTAAGCCTTTGCAAACATGCATATAAATCTGGCATAACTATTCACAATAACAAAGACATAGAATCAACCTAAGTGCCCATCAATGATAGACTGGATAAAGAAAATGTGGTACATATATGCCATGGAATACTATGCAGCCATAAAAAAGAATGAGTTCATGTTCTTTTCAGGGACATGGATGGAGCTGGAGGGCATTACCCTTAGCAAACTAACACAGGAACAGAAAAATCAAATACTGCATGTCCCACTTATAAACGGGAGTTAAATGATGAGAACACATACACATATAGAAGGGAACAATGCACACTGGGGCCTACCAGAGGGCAGAGGGTGGGCAGGATGAGAGGATGGAGAGGATCAGGAAGAATAACTTATGGGCACTGGGCTTAATACCTGGGTGAT
>NW_012111245.1:0-1014 GCF_000951035.1 Colobus angolensis palliatus
TCTTGGCTCCCTGTAATCTCTGCCTCCTGGGCTCAAGTGATTCTCCTGCCTCAGCATCCCAGGTACCTGGGACCACAGGTGTGCACCACCATGCCTGGCTGATTTTTATTTTTTGTAGAGATGGGTTCCCACTATGTTGCCCAGGCTGGAGTGCAGTGGCGCAATCTCGGCTTACTGCAAGCTCCGCCTCCCGGGTTCACGCCATTCTCCTGCCTCAGCCTCCCAAGTAGCTGGGACTACAGGCACCTGCCACCAAGCCCGGCTAATTTTTTTGTATTTTTAGTAGAGATGGGGTTGCACCATGTTAGCCAGGATGGTCTTGATTTCCTGACCTCGTGATCCTCCCACCTCGGCCTCCCAAAGTGCTGGGATTACAGGCATGAGCCACCGTGCCCGGCCTTTTTTTTGTATTTTTTTGTAGACATGGGGTTTCACCATGTTTCCCAGGCTGGTCTGAAACTCCTGGGCTAAAGCAAATCTTGTGCCTCAGCCTCGCAAAGTGCTGGGATGACAATTGTTAGCCACCGTGCCCACCCTATTATTATTATCATGTTATGCTATGACTTGAAAAAAGTGATCCAAGGTTTAAGGTTGATAAACAGTGGATTAAATAACACCAGATAGAGTTCTTTGTTGCAGGAATTGTCAGAGCCTTTAATATTCTGCCAGGCACAGTGGTGCACACGTGTAATCCCAGCTACTCCAGAGGCTGCAGCAGGAGGATCCAGGAGTTCTGGGCGATGGTGCACTATGCTAACTAGATGTCCACACTCAGTTTGACATCAGTATGGTGGCCTCCCGGGAGCTGGGGACCACTGGGTTACCTAGGATGGGTGAACTGGCTCAGGTAAAACATGGAGCAGGTTAAAACTCCTGTGCTGATCAGTAGTGGGATTGCACCTGTGAATAGCTACTGCACTCCAGCCTGGGCAACATAGTGAGATTCCATCTCAAAAACACACACACACAATTGACTGGGTGCAGTGGCTCACGCCTGTGATCCCAGCACTTTGG
>NW_012111246.1:0-1221 GCF_000951035.1 Colobus angolensis palliatus
AAAAAAAAAAAATTAGCCGGGCGTAGTGGTCCTAGCTACTCAGGAGGCTGAGGCCGGAGAATCGCTTTAACCTGGGAGGCGGGGTTTGCAGTGAGCCGAGATCGCGCCACTGCACTCCAGCCTGGGCGACAGAACCAGGCTTCGTCGTAAAAAAAAAAAAAAAAAAAAATCATTACTAAGGCCAGGCGCAGTGGCTCATGCCTGTAATCCCAACACTTTGGGAAGCCCAGGAGAATCGCTTGAACCTGGGAGGCGGAGCTTGCAGTGAGCCGAGATCGCGCCACTGCACTCCAGCCTGGGCGACAGAACCAGGCTTCGTCGTAAAAAAAAAAAAAAAAAAAATCAGAGAAAAGAGACAGGGGTATCAGGAGTTGGGATGGTGCACCGAGGCGCCTCGCAGTCTCCAGGGTGCGAGGTGGTAAGCAGCGAGAAGGAGCTGGTTTGGCGACGAGACCCGCCCACCGGTGACGTCACCGAGCGCCCCCCCCCAAAGGAGCACCAGCACCTCCCGGGGGCGGAGCTCCGGCGCATCATGGCGGCTGGCCGGGCTCAGACCTCTTCCTCGGTGAGTGCTACTATTCGTCCGTTCCTTTTTTCTTGTTTGTCACAGATATTCTTTCTCTTCCTATTTCCTCTGCCTTGTCTCTGTGGGCTCGCTGGCTGCGTCCGGACCATGGGTGAGGGGATTGTGAGTCGGTCCGCTCCTACCTCTTACTGGTTCTGCGAATGTTTATTCCCTCATTCACGCGGCGCCCACTGTGAGCCTTAAACTGGCCTCCGTGCACTCTCTAGGGTTTAAGTACGGTGGGAAACCAGGAGCAGGTTAATGGGGGAACTATGGGGCTGTGGGTTCCTGGAGAAGACCCTTGACGAGGCTGTAGGGGAAAAGGGCAATCATAATAAGAAAAGGCGTCTGAGACCCGGAGTGCGTGTAGAAGGCAAAAAGCGCCGAAAGGGGCCGGGCGTGGTGGCTCACGCCTATAATCCCGGCACTTTGGGAGGCCGAGGCGGGCGAATCACTTGAGGTCAGGAGTTCGAGACCCGCCTGACCAACATGGTGAAACCCCATCTCTACTAAAAATACAAAAAATAGCCGGGCGTGGTGGCGCGCACCTGTAATCCCAGCTACTCAGAAGGCTGAGGCAGGAGAATCGCTTGAGCCTGGGAGACGGATGTTTCAGTGAGCTGAGATTGTGCCACTGCACTCCAGCCTGGGCAACA
>NW_012111247.1:0-1800 GCF_000951035.1 Colobus angolensis palliatus
GTGTGATCGTGCTGACCTAGGTTTCCCTGAGTGTTTCAGAGATTCTGTGAAGCCATAACTATTTTAATTAAAATACTAAAGTCTATTTGCCTTTTTAAAACTTTCATTCTTTTATGAGTGTATAGGAGCTGTTGGTAGGCAAATTTTCCTGCTCGCAATGTGCTTAGCACATGATAGAAATTAGATAAAGGTTAAATGAAACAAAATACATTGAATCAATGGATATGCAAATAATGTGTATAACAATGGACTCATAATGAGAAGACTAACAGCTATTTGGAAATGACTTAATACTTATAAGTAATGTCATATATATATATATATAATCACAACTAGATACATGAACTACATTTTGATTGTTTAAAATCTCTCTATCCTAAGATACTTATCTGATATAGACATTCTGTTTATTTTTAGGTTGGTAGCTTATATTTATCTTCTAGGAATTAATGAGCATTATGGTTATCTTATATAAAACATTTTCAAAGAACTAGAGAGTTTCTGCTAATAGGATTTATAATTATGTAAAATCTGCGGTTCTTCATTTCGTATCCATTCAGGACATGAATGAAGTTTCCAGCTTTGTTCAAGGTTCAACAAAAGGATGCAATGCCAACAAATTGAATTATCCACCTTTTACTCCTGGTAAAATTTATTTGGTTATCTAATTACTGTTTTAATTGAGAATAATTTTCTGTTTTACTGGTAATTTCTAACATATATTTCCAAATTACAATTTTTGGTATAGTTTTAAAACCATAAAATCAACTTGTTTATTTTTTCTTCAGCCAAATATTTTCTGCCTAAGATTGTATTAAAATGGACTAATCTATTATAAGGCTTTAAAATGGGTCCATAAATATATGATGTACAATATAGTTGGCTGTAGGTATATTTCTATATTGTTAAAGGCTATTTTGTTACTGAAGTTGGAAAACAGAGTATTTACCAATGTAAATATAAATCTAATAGTTAATCCAAGTTTAGCAAGAGTGAAAGATGAGGACCTAATTGGAACTTAGTTTAGGTTTAACTGAATTGTCCTTTTTCATCATTTTCGACCAAATATGGAATTTTGTAGCACAAATGAAATGGGATATAACATTTATGATGGAAAATATATATTATAACGTTTATAATGGAAAAATATGAGAAATGTTTCTTATGTATTTTCTCAAAGATATTCTTGACAAACTCATGTATTCCAAAACAATTTGCATGGATGCTGTGCAGAACTGGGGGAAACAGTATGATGTTCATAGCCTCTATGGATACAGCATGGCTATAGCCACAGAGCAGTAAGTGAAATTGCATTCAAATAATTATTTCATATTTGTTTTTTTAAAAAAGTTTTTGATAATTTATCAGTGTATTAATAGTTAGGAAATAGTAAAGTTATGAAAAAGAAAGACAACATTTTATGCCTGCTGAAAAGTTACGGCATTCAAAATATCAGTTCTCTTACTAATATTCATGAATTCGGGACTCATTTATTAAGAATGAAGTGGTAGGCTGGGTGCGGGGGCTCACGCCTGTAACCCCAGCACATTGGGAGGCCGAGGCAGGCAGAGCACCTGAAGTCAGAAGTTTGAGAACAGTCTGGCCAACATGGTAAAACCCCATCTCTACTAAAAATATAAATCTACCTGGGAGAGGTGGTGGGCTCCTGTATTCCCAGTTACTTGGGAGACTTAGGCAGAAGAATAGCTTGAACCCGGGAGGCGGAGGTTGCAGCGAGCCGAAATCGTGCCACTGCACTCCAACCTGGGCGACAGAGCTAGACTCAGTCTCCAAAACAAA
>NW_012111248.1:0-1262 GCF_000951035.1 Colobus angolensis palliatus
CTCTGGCGCCCCCTGCCGTTCGCATCGTGAACCTGGGCCGAGCCCGCTGCCCCCGGTCCTCGCTCCTCTCTGCGCCTCTTCCTCCGTTTTGCTTCCCTGCAGCTTTTGCCCCGCCCCCTTCCCCTGCCTCCTCCTGGCCCTCCGCGTGTTAATTTAGGGGCCCCAACCCGGGGAACCCCTCGCAGAGCCAGCTGTTGTCGTTAGGCCCGGGTGAGTGAGCAGGACGAGAGGGCACGGCTGGCGACGGAGCCCCTCCCGGCGCTGCGGCGGGAGAGGGGGTTCAGCTCGAGTTGCGACCCGGACTCGCCGGACCCAGAGGTCCTGTTTGGGGTTCCCGGTCTCCCGCTCCCCGTGCTCCTGGGAGGAGATGCTGGAAACGACCGAATCTGAGTGCAATCGGGGTGGCGCACAACCGCGCCCCCCCAGTCCCCTCCTGCTGGCGGAGGAAGTGGGACTCGAGGGCCAGAGGTCTCCGGCCTCCTGATCCAGGGACCTGCCATTCCCTGGCCCAGGACCCCGGGAATACCCGAGGATGGCACCTCGACGCAGCAGGAAAACTGTTCAGGAGGCGGCAGAGGGGCCTGTGGGGGACGGGAGGCAGCCACCTCCCAGCGTCCTTCGAACCCTTTGCTTGGGCTGTCGGGCATCAATACCCCAACTCATCCAGCCCCCTCTCTTCAGAATAACCTCAAAACCCAACCGGGCTCCCGGCCACAGGGCCTTCTCTTAGTCCAACCACCAGGCTGAGTGAATCCTCGTGGGTCCAGGAGGGTCCTCAGTGACCACCCACAAACCCGATATCAAGTCACTCCAAGTGGGATCCAATTAGCATTCTGTCTCACCCGGAATCGCCACTTACCACACCTCTATCTGCCTCTGTTTGCTTGGACCCGGCCATCTCACCTGTAGTCCCAGACTAAGGACTGGACGGCCCGACCCAAGCCTCGCACGAAGGATTTCAAGGAAGGAGATGCCCTCCAGCAGCAAGACATGAGGATTGATTCCAGGACTCACCCAGCTTCTGCCCCAGGGACCCCACAGACTTCCCACGCAGAGCCAGTTCCCTGGGAGGGCTGCATGGAGGAGGATGAGACCTGCAAACACTGGAGCCCAGGGGTTTCAGCCAGGGCACTGATTCATTCACAAAGTCTCAGGATCCACACACATTTTCCATTTCTTCCTCTTCTTCTTTCTTTCTTTCTCTTTCTTTCTTTCTTTCTTTCTTTCTTTCTTTCTTTCTTTCTTTCTTTCTTTCTTTCTTT
>NW_012111249.1:0-1355 GCF_000951035.1 Colobus angolensis palliatus
GGGAGGCTGAGGCAGGAGAATGGCGTAAACCCGGGAGGCGGAGCTTGCAGTGAGCCAAGATCGCGCCACTGCACTCCAGCCTGGGCGACAGAGCTAGACTCCGTCTCCAAAAAAAAAACAAAAAAAAAATCATGGCTATAAAGTCAGGTGGCTTTTGGAGGTGCATGCAAGAGAAGAATTATTACTTTTCTTGACATGACATTAGAATGTTAGAAATATCCTTTTAAAATATTGACCCTTTTCATTCAAGATGTATTTTGATTGCCACTATTATTGTAAATGTTAACACATACTTATGAAACTAAATAAAAGTCATTTATACAAGCAGTGGAAAAATACAAGCTTTTGAAGTTTGATTTTCCCCTCCTTAAAATCAATGTCAGCTACATGTAGTTTTATATAAGTAAAATATTTTAAAGCATCATCTTGGGATGTAATGGAAATAAAAGTGTTCATTTAAATAACATATTTTGTAAAGTAAGAAATTTGGTTTTAGGCTGGCGCAGTGGCTCACCTCTGTAATCCTAGCACTTTGGGAGGCCAAGGTGGGTGGATCATTTGAGGTGAGGAGATCGAGACCAGCCTGGCCAACATGGTGAAACCCCGTCTCTACTAAAAATACAAACATTAGCCAGGCGTGCTGGCACGTGCCTGTAATCCCAGCTACTTGGGCAGCTGAGACAGGAGAATTACTTTTGATTTTAGCAGTAATATAATCATTGCAGCAAGATGTGGAAATAGGGAAGCAGATGAGGGGGTAAAAACATTGCCCATATTATACTACTGAATACAATCAATATTATCATTTTTGTGTTTTCTTCTAGCATTACATTAAGTATTGTAAGTAGGGAAAAGAATAATGCTAGCATTGAGTAACAAGGCCAGGCGTGGTGGCTCATGTCTTCAATCCCAACACTTTGGGAGGCCGAGGTGGGCACTTCACCTTAGGTCAGGAGTTTGAGACCAGCCTGGCCAAGGTGGTGAAACCCCATCTCTACTAAATATACAAAAATTAAGGCCAGGTGCGGTGGCTCACGCCTGTAATTCCAGCACTTTGGGTGGCCAAGGTGGGTGGATCACCTGAGGTCAGGAGTTCCAGACCAGCCTGGCCAACATGGCAAAACCCTGTCTATACTAAAAATACAAAAATTAGCTGGGCATAGTGGCAGGCGCCTGTAATCCCAGCTACTCAGGAGGCTGAGGCAGGGGAATCTCTTGAACCTGGGAGGTGGAGGTTGCAGTGAACTGAGATAACGCTATTGTACTCCAGCCTGGGTGACAAAAAAAAGAAAAAGAAAAAGAGAAAGAAAGAAAGAAAGGAGGGAGGGAGGGAGGGAGGAAGGAAGGAGAAATTT
>NW_012111250.1:0-3149 GCF_000951035.1 Colobus angolensis palliatus
CCTCAGCCTCCCGAGTAGCTAGGATTACAGTCACCCACCACCATGCCCAGCTAATTGTTGTATTTTTAGTAGAGACAGGGTTTCAACATGTTGGCCAGGCTGGTCTTCACCTCCTGACCCCAGGTGATCCACCCGCCTCAGCCTCCCAAAGTGTTGGGATTACAGGCGTGAGCCCCTGCGCCTAGCCTTATTATTTTTATTTGTAGAGATAGGGTCTTGCTATATTGCTGAAACTAGTGTGGAACTCCTGGGTCAAGCAATCCTCCTGCCTTGGCCTCCAAAGTGCTAGGATTACAGGAGTCAGCCACAACGCCCAGCTCCTACAAGTTTTGATATATAGTAATCATATTGTCATTTACTTTATATTTTCAATTAATTTTTAATCTCATTTTAAAGGAGATATATGTATATGGAGAAAGAGAGAGAGAGAGAGAAAGGGTCTCACTCTGTTGCTCAGGCTAGAGTGCCGTGGCACAATCTCAGCTCACTGCAACCTCTGCCTTCCGGGTTCAAGTGATCCACCTAGCTCAGCCTCCCGAGTAACTAGGACTACAGGCATGCCACCATGCCTGGCTAATTTTTTGTAGAAATAGGATTTTGCCATGTTGCCTACGCTGGTCTCAAACTCCTAGACTCAAGTGATTCTTCCACCTCAGCCTCCCAAAGTTCTGGGATTACAGGTGTGAGCCACTGCACCTGACCTAAAGGATATATTTTTTAATCTCTAAGTAGATGAAGCTTTGGGCAATTATTAAATCAATTTCTGCTTTTATTGCATTAAAAATCTAAGGCCTCTATAATTTCTGCATTTTAGAATTTATTCAGATATTTTGAAGCCTGTGGAAAAACAAAATTTTACATTGTGTTTAGATCTTCTTCTGCAGGAGGTGGCATGTTTTACATACCCACAGTTAGCAAGTTCCCAGAAGGAAAATCAGACCCAAGGGTCAGCAGTTTTCTAATAAGCAGCAGAACATGAACATGTGGATGTGAGGATATGGTAATGGGTTAAAGAATAGCAAATTCACTATAAGGCTTAAATAAGCAAATTCATTTTCTAATAACAAAAATATTGGTAAAAGTTATGAGCAAACACAATTTCTTTTAATACACATAGTTTATAAGTTTTTTTGTTTTGTTTTGTTTTGTTTTTGAGATGGAGTCTCACTCTGTTGCCCAGGCTGGAGTGCAGTGGCACGATCTCAGTTCACTGCAAACTCCGCCTCCCAGGTTCACGCCATTCTCCTGCCTCAGCCTCCTGAGTAGCTGGGACTATAGGTGCCCGCCACCACACCTGGCTAGTTTTTTGTATTTTTAGTAGAGACGGGGTTTCACCATGTTAGCCAGGATGGTCTCGATCTCCTGACCTTGTGATCCGCCCGCCTCGGCCTCACAAAGTGCTGGGATTACAGGCATGAGGTTTATAAGTTTAAGAGATTATATTAATATAGTTATAATCTTGATTTCTCATTAATTAGTAAACACAGACAAGATCTTGCAACTAAAATGTTAAAATGTAGTTTATCTTACCAAAAAAACCTACGCCACACTTGACTCTTTAAGTACCTGGGTGGCTATCAGAATATAATTCTGCTATATCTGCTAATACAACATTAGCAAAATAGGTAATGATTACCACAGCATCATAGATTTCATAAGGATTCTCATTAAAGACAATTTAAACTTACATTTTCAAGACAAGAAATCAAAATCTGTAATTTCTAATTACCATGGTATAGTGCATAGTGAATTTCTGTGTTTCACTTAAGTACAAAGTGACCATCTAGTGTGAGTTTATGTGTCTAATATTATTTTAAGTGCTTTAAGTGTATCAACTCATCAACAATCCTTTGTAGTACATATTATTACTATCTCTATTTTATAGATGAGGAAATTGAGATAGTTAAGCAACTTGCCAAAGGTCACACAGCTAGAAAGTGGTGGAAAAAAGATTGAAACCCAGATAGTGTGGCTCCATGTCTTAAGTAATGAGAAAATCACACGTGATGAAATTCAGGTACATTATCTCTGATGAACGACAAAAATAACTTGGATAACTCTGCTCAAAGAGTTACATTATGACAGTTAATGTCTTCCTAATAACTATTCCGTATTTAAAAGTATTAACTCCCAAACTACAACATAGACACATGGAGATTTATAAGCGTGAATATACGTATGCATATTAAACCTAACCCCTTGAAAATAATCCTATTAAATATATAGCTGCAATTATTGCAAAATAATTTATTGAGCTTATTAGTTCTAATATTTTACCAGCCTCCTACTTCAGTTATTAATTTTAAATTTCAAAGGATTTTGTAAAACCGTGTTCATATGAAACAAGTCTCTGTCATGGACTTTTGAAAAACAGAGCAGTATGTTACAAATGCTTTCAGTAAAACATATTTTAGGGTCCTTGCTTTCCTATAATATTTTAACTAGTAGTAACACATTTTTAAACACATTACCTTTGAGAATCCAAGTTCCACAAGTAATCTGTCAGCTACAAACTCAATGTACTGTTTCATCAAAATGCAATTCATTCCAATGAGGCCAACTGGCAAGGCTTCTGTTAAAAACTCCTGGGATGAAAACAAAAACAGAATAAAGTATAAACAAAACTATAAATACGTATGTTCCAAATAGAAAGAGGACTTTTGTTTTATTTCTAAGACTGATTTTGTCCAAGGAAATATATTAGGATAAATTCTTTCAATGTAGCAAATGATGTCCATATGTTTAAAAATGTTTGGGGTATTACTATTCACATTTTTTCACGTTTTCAAAGAGTCAAAATAAATGGAAATGAACTACCAAATTACTGGATTTCTTAAAGTAGCAGATACAAGACTTGGATTTGTATGCTTTCTCAATAGAAAAAAAAGATACTTTGTTCTAAAATATCTGGAAAAAGATTCAAAGATGATCATCATAAAGAACACGACTATGGAAGGGAGCTGGGAAAGAGAGAAAAACTCAATTAACAAAGAAAATGAGAAAAAAGAAGAAACAGATCTGGGGGTTGGGAGATAAGATGAGCTCTAATCATACTGAAAGACTATGTAGTGGTAAAGTGTTAAGAGGAAAAATAAAAACATATTAACCACTTGGATTTAGTTCTCAAAATGACTAAAGATACCAAAGTG
>NW_012111251.1:0-1582 GCF_000951035.1 Colobus angolensis palliatus
CACTAGTAAAGTATTTGCATAGCAAATTGAAATTCACCTATTGTAAAAACAAATAGATTCATAGTCTCGTTGACACAGGAAGAAAATATCTTAAAACACTAATCCTAACCCCTTATTTAATTTTTGAGAAAAATAAGCCTAGAATTATTGAGATAACTAATTACTGGTAGAATTTTAAACTAGACATCAAAATAAGACTTCCTTTCTCAATTAAAATCAAGATATTTTGTCCTGTATTTTTTTTCATGTCAGTCTGTGTTATTATCTAAGAAATGCATCATTACTCACACATTAGCACTGATGGAATTTTTTAATCCTGTGCCATTGTTTTTTGTACTATGGCTAGAGTTAAAATTGAAATTCATTGCAGTGGAGAAAAAAAATCTTCTAAAATAAGTAAGACTATACTGCTCAAAAGATAAATAACAGAAGAGTTCAAGAATGCCGACTTTAAGTACATAGTTTTAGAAAGAAAGAAAAAAAAAGAGAGGGACAAGGAGAGAAAGAGGGCGGGAGAAAGGGAGAGAAAGAGAAAGAAGAGACAGGGAGACCTGGTAGACTGTCTTTTACATTAATCAACATTGGGCTTAGATAGAATAAGTCTCATGTCTTTGAGTTCGTAAAAATCAAATAAAGGAAAACAGATCACTAGAACTCTACTAAGGTTTCAGATACAGAGTGTGAGTTTTTAAAAATAGTGATACAAACCAACTGATTTCTGTGAATCATTTAAAAATTTTAAACTTTCTTTATCTAAAGAACTTATTCAATGTCTTTTTTCTGACTGTGATATTTTGGTCTAGTTCACTACGGCCATGTCAGTCTTTAATGGGAGGCACCATGGCACTGCACTGCACAGTGAACATGCCTTAGTAGTTATTTTGATGGTCACTCAACTAGACATTTTGTTCTAATCATGTTAACATGAATAACAAATATGCATAAGAATTCAGAATCAATAGTTAATTTAGACACCTCAGAGAGCTGACTTACAAGCCTATAATAAATACAAATAAATATCATTCTATTACTTTGCTATTGCTTGATAGATATTGTATATTGCCTTCGCACTCACTTTTTCTTCTTATAACACTGTGTGAGGTAAACGGGAGAAATCCCACATTTGAAAATGAGATTAAACACATAGGTTAAGTGTTTTTGCTTACATTCAAATAGTGAGTCACTTTTGAGGTTAGAAATGGAATACAGTCCACTTAATTTCCAGCTTACATCTTCTTAATCCAAGAGACAATAAACCCCGTGAAGGCAGGAACTTTTTTCTAGTTTGTTTCTACTATATTTCTCCCAAACTACTGGGTACGTTGTAGGTGTTCCAAAAGTTCATATTGAATTAATAAATGAACAAATCTACACAATTCTGCTTCTCATTAATACTACATTTCCTTTTTCTAAATTTTAAATTTGAGTTTATAAATCATTTTAAGAACATTATTCAAGTCACGTTTTCCTCCACCTTAAATTAAGTATCTTTATTTATTGAAGTTGGCCCCAAAGGAAAACATCTTGTATCCATGAACCCCCTCTACTTTTCTGACTTTGCCAGTACACATGATTTTGCCTG
>NW_012111252.1:0-1686 GCF_000951035.1 Colobus angolensis palliatus
CATTTTTGTTTCTTCCCCTTTCTTTAGCTTTGTGTCCCCCTGTGTGTTAGCTTTTTTGTCAAACAATCTCTCTGCCTTTGTGGGGAAAGATGGCCTCCAACAGCCCCAAGCCTAGTCTATGTTTCTACAACTTGTAATTGAAAAGAAAGAGAAATACCTCTCTTCCTCTGCATCAAATGTTTAAAGGAGCTTATTATTGGCCCTACTGAGGTCACCCATGGACGTGGTAAAAGAAAGTCACTGTAGCAGTCAACCCCACTGATATAGTTTAGATATTTGACCTTGTCCACATCTCATGTTGAATTGTAACCCCAATGCTGGAGGTGGGGACTGGTGGAAGCTGTTTGGGTCACGGGGGGCAGATCTGTCATGGCTGGATGCTGTCTTCATGATAGTGAGTGAGTTATCATGATACCTGGTCATTTAAAAATGTTGGCACCTCCCCCTCTTGCCTCTGCTTTCACCATGCGACAGCTCCCACTTTGCATTCCACCATACTTAAATAAATGCTTCTTGAGGCCTCATCAGAAGCTGAGCAGTTGCCTGGTGCCATGCTTCCTGTACAGCCTGCAGAACTGTGAGCCAATTAAACCTATTTCCTTTATAAATTACCATTCTCAGGTATTTCTTTATAGCAATGCAAGAATGACCTAATGTACCTACCAAGACCATTGCTACAGAAAAATCAGTATCATGCTGGTTATCAATTTTCTGCCACTATTCTTTCTAGCAGACCTCTCTGAAAACTGGTCAGGGTAGAAAAGCATCGTTATACTTAACTGCTACCTTCTGGTAAGAAAAACCAGTAGGCACCAAAGCCAAGTATCAGAAATCAAGACATGAGGCCAACATTTCTATTTCAAAGGCTATTTACAGAAACATGGCTAAACATAGAGGGCCAATCAACTGGGTAACTAAGGAACTGAAGGTCCAGCTGGTGAGCAGCTAAAGAACACACAAGTGATCTTTTTGAATTGAGGAAGGAACAATTTCTTAGAAAGTGACGGAAATCTGCCTATATTATATGGAAAGGTCTAATGGCCTTTCCATCGATACTTGCTTTGGTGAGGAACTGTAGACTACTGTCCTCTACAGTTGTAGCAATCTGTGTTTCATAATGTCAGTAGAAATAAGATGTTTTGGAGTTTATTGAAGCTCAATGGTTATAAATTACAATTTATAGCATAAGCAATAGGCTAACCTACTGAATATTCATCGATTAGAAGTAAAAACTATGAAAAATACAATTTTTATATACTTTGCATTTACTCGTGTGCTCCCAGACTGTTAAAAATGAACTTCTTTCTCTGTTGTTTTACTGGCTTCCTTTGAAAAAACAGACACCCTCGTAGAGTCAGGATAAATTCTCAACTTTCTTTGCATGTTTAGATTTTTACTTAAGAGTTTCAATTTCTGTCGATGCCTAGAATTGATAAGGCCTTTTTACTTTCTCTCATTTTCCCATGTTTCTCTTCTGACTTCTCTGGTTGACCACAGAGAATCTGAGAAACGAAACTGGGCAACAGATATCATATTTTTGAGGTGGGGGCATGGCGGCTCACGCCTGTAATCCCAGCACTCGAGATGATGAGGTGGGTGGATCATGAGGTCAGGAGTTTGAGACCAGCCTGGCCAACATGGTGAAACCCCATCTCTACTAAAAATACAAAAAATTAGCTGGGCAGG
>NW_012111253.1:0-1393 GCF_000951035.1 Colobus angolensis palliatus
CACAGACACACACACAGACACACTCGGATTCCTGGAGTTTCTTTGGTTGCCTTCTTACCATGAAAATTACATTGGCATTGTTTTCTGTGAAAACCACATCACATCACAGATCAGATATTTGTGATTTCAGGTGCTAGCATTTATACATAAGACATTGGACTGGGTACATTTTAAACACAAACAGTAGGCAATGCTGTACAGAGAACATCTAAATTGCCTTCCTAATTGTATTAAATAACAGCATCAATAAAAAAAAAAAGAAAATTGCTAAGGGTAGATTTTAAGTGTTCTCACCACAAAAAAATAAACGTGAGATGATACATATGTTAAATAGGTTGATGTAGCTATTCCACATATATACATATATCAAAACGTGTTGTACACCATAAGCATGTACAATTTTTACCTGTCAATTTAAGTAGGCATAACTTACAGCAAGTCGGCTTCTAGAGTCTCATTTACACATACAACAGGAAATATGCTACCATTGCCTCAAATTGGAATCAACTGAAATATCTGTCATTCATAAAGTAGACAAATTATGCTACATTTTTACAATGGAATATCACATCACAATGAACATGAGCAACAGCAGATACCCACGCATCACTGGTGAGTCACAAGCATAATGTTGGGTGAAAAAAGCCAGATGCAAAATACTACATATGGTATGAATCCTTCCATATAAACTTCAAAAACAGGCAAAACTTAAATACTGTTTAGAAATACATAAGCGGTAAAGCATAAAGAAAAGCAAAAAGTAATTATCTCAATAGTCAGGACATAAGATTCTTAAAGGGAGAAGATAAAAGTTACACTCAAGGAAGGCACCATAGGGAAGTGTTCTATGTTGAAATGTGTGTGATTTCACTACCACTGTATGTTTACCTTCATAGCTCTATGGATGTTTTATGCATTTTCCTACAGTTACCTAAAATATGAAAATATTAATTGGTTTTTGTTTAAAAGCAATTAAATACTCTGGAAAACAACATAATAGAGAGGTTAAAATGAGACTCTGAAATCTAACAAACCTGGATTCCAATCGCAAGTCCATTACTCAATCTTGTGACCTTGTGATGCTTAATTGCTCTCTAAACCAGTGGCTCTAACCTTTGCTGCACTTTGTAATCACCTGAGGAGCTTTAAAAACTACAAAAACTGGCTGGGTGTGGTGGCTTACGTCTGTAATCCCAGCACTATGGGAGGCTGAGGCAGTTGGATCACCTAAGGTCAGGAGTTCAAGAGCAGCCTGACCAACATAGAGAAACCCTGTCTCTACTAAAAATACAAAATTAGCCAGGCATGGTGGCACATGCCTGTAATCCTAGCTACTCCAGAGGCTGAGGCAGGAGAATGACTTGAACCCGAGAGGCGGAGGTTGCTGTGAGCT
>NW_012111253.1:2503-12146 GCF_000951035.1 Colobus angolensis palliatus
CCGGTCTTTTGACTATCAGCTGTCTCAGGAACTTTTCCCATACTGGGCCCCTGGGCCCATCATTAACCACCCCTGGGTCATGGATTGATATTGGTTCATGGCCTATTAGGAACCAGGCCACACAGCAGGTGGTGAGCTGCAGGCAGGCAAGTAAGCATTACCGCCTGAACTCCACCTTCTGTCAGATCAGGGGCGGCATTAGACTCTCACAGGAGCACAACCCCTGTTGTGAACTGTGCGTGCAAGGGATCTAGGTTGTGCACTCCTTACAAGAATCTGACAAATACCCGATGATCTGAGGTGGAACAGTTTCATCTCTAAACCATCCTCACCGACTCCATCCATGGAAAAATCCTCTTCCATAAAACCAGTGTCTGGGGCCAAAAAGGTTGGGGACTGCTGATCTAGACACAGTCTCTCAGTTATACTCTCTTGTAATTTTCCAAGTTTATATGAGTAATTTAAAAACCAGCAAACGACTTGGCTTTATGTCTTCTGGCCTTATTGTGGGTGGAACCTTGGAAATGCTAGTGCCTTATAGACATAATGTTCTCTTTGTTTAAAGATTTTGTTTTCCAACCAAGGAAATAATTAAGTTTGAATTCTCTCATCCCCCTCTATGATGTTCAGCTGGTGTTTTGTTTGTTTTAGGACATGCTAATTTTTGCTGAGACTCCCTGTTGATGTAGTATTTGTTTGTTGTCATGAGTGTGTTACAGGGTGGATTTGTGATATTCTAAACCAATCAGTAATCATTGCATTAGAAATCTTCCTTTACATAGACAAAATTAAAATTTTGCTTCTTAATCTCATACATCAAAAAATCTTTCTCTAATTCAATTGAGTTTGGCCAGCTCCAAGTCCTAAAAAATAGTGCTCAATATCTGGAATTCAGGACTGGGTGCTGTGGATCACACCTGTAATCGCAGCACTTTGGGAGGCTGAGACAGAACTTGAGGCCAGGAGTTGGAGCTGCAGTGAGCTATGATCACACCACTACACTCACACCACTGCTTTGTTGATTAGGTTAATATTCTTCCCTTAACCCATCATTTAGCAAATGAACACTGAAGTAGAATATCCACCAGAGGCAAAACATAAAAATAAAAAAAATTTAAAAAAGAAGAGATCCGTTAAACAAGGGAGGAGGTTATGAAGTGATGAGAAAGAGTTGAGGGAATTTGTTGACCGGCCCAGCCCTCAGCTAGATTCAATCCAGTCCACCTGTTAAATGCCAAGAAAAATAAGTGCATTTTGCAGAGGCTGAGATCGCCAGCTCTCTCCTCTGACCTCCCTCCTTTCTGACCCTTTGACCTCCCCTGCAGGAGCTGCTTTGAGCAACTGTGCCCAGCACCTGGGAGGCGAAAGACCCCTGCAGAAGCCAACAAATCAACATTCCACCAGGAATTCTGTGCTGGATAATTCAACCAATTCAGCTGTTATCCTGGCCACACCCTCAGTCTGGGCTTACATCCAAACCTCATCCTTCTTCAGTATTGAAAACCAGAAGCCACAGCCCCCAGCCCTGTCTTCTAGCTCCCCACCCAGGCTCCGCTCTCTCTCTCTCTCTGAGCCTCTCCACTGTGCCTCGTGAAACCCCAGTTCTATAAGGAACAAAATTCCTTTGGTCTACAAATATTTCCTTGAGAATTCCCCCAACATTAATAAAAAAAAAACTTCTGGCCAGGCGCTGTGGCTCACACCTGTAATCCCAGCACTTTGGAAGGCCAAGTGGGGAGGATCGTTTGAGCCCCAAGAGTTCAAGACCAGCCTGGGCAACATAGTGAGACCTTGTCTCTACAAAAAATACAAAAATCAGCCAAGCATGGTGGTTTATGCCTGTGATCCCAGCTACTTGGAAGGCTGAGCGGGGAGAATCACTTGAGCCTGCGAGGTTAAAATGCGGCTGCAGTTAAGAGGAGATCGCACCACAGCACTTCAGCCTGGGCAACAGAGTGAGACCCCATCAGGGAAAACAGAAATGAACTACTTAGCTTTCTTCCAAAACCTGCAACTCATGAGGAATAATCATCCTCTTAATCAGCAGGGCACCAACATTTGGAGTGAACACGACCTCCTCCCATTTGCCGTCCACATGCCATCTGTTGCCAGACCTTGACAATTCTAACTCTAGGGACTCTGTGTAAGGGAATGGGGCCTAAATGGGCCCATGCTCAATTATTGATCATTCTAAAATGTTTTTGAGTTTGTATTAAGAAAAGTTTCAAGCACACATTATATAGAGACTAGTAAGGCAAAAATCCCAAGTACCCACCAGGTCTTCTTAACATTTTACAATATTATATTTGATTCCATTTCCTTTCAGAATTTTTTTTAAATAAACACAAAATGATTGAATGACTCTCCCCAGGTCCACATCACATACTCCACACAGTGTCTAAGACACAGAACATAAAAAGAATTATTTGCTCAATAGTACTTGGCATAAATGTATGAGCCTCCCTGAGTCCCAATCCCTTCTTTCCCTATGTCCCTTTCATTCTGCCTCCTTTTTGTATTTCTATCTGCATTAGTTACCTCTCTCAACATTTTTTCCTTGTACATCTGTGCTTGTCCATCTATTTCCCTTTTATTATCTTTCTCTCCAAAAGATTTCTTCTTTCCTTTAATAACTACAGCCATATGTCGCTTACCCATGAGGCTATGTTCAGAGAAACGTGTTGCTAGGCACTGATGAAAGTTGTGTGGACATCACCAAGTGTACTCACACAAACCTAGATTTGTGTGGGCATAGCCCACTACATATCTGGGATATATGGTAGAGTCTTTTGCTCCTAGGTTACAAACCTGTACAGCATGTTACTGTAATGAACACTGTAGGGAGTTGTAACACAATGGTATTTGTGCATCTAAACATCTGCAAACGTAGAAGAAATACAACAAAAAACAGATGGTATAAATGATTTAAAATGGTACGTCTACGGTACTTACCATGAATAAAGCTCGCAGGACTGGAAGTTGCTCCGGGTGAGCCAGTGAGTGAATGTGAGGGCTGAGGACATTACTGCACACTGCTGTAGACTTTATGAACACTGTACCCTTAGGCTATATTAATTGTTTTCTTCAATAATAAATTTTAGCTTACTGTAATATTTGTAACTTTCAGCTTTTAAATATTTTTCAATTCTTGTAATAACACAGCTTAAAACACATCATACAGTTGTACAAAAATATTTCTTTATTCTATAAGCTTTTTTCTATCTTTAACTTTTAACTTTTAAAACTTTTTTCATAACTACCAAGACACAAATACAAACATTAGCCTAGGCATACATGTTAAGATGGCTACAATGTCACTAGGCAATAGGGATTTTCAGGTCTGTTATAATCTTATGGGACCACCATAGTATACACGGTCCATCATTAACCACAACATCATGCAGCACGTGACTGCATTTCCTAAGCACCTACTATGTGCCAGATGCTGTTCTAGACCCTTAAGAAACAGACCCGTCAACCTTTTTCTCTACGTAGCTTTCTCTTTGCTGATACCTCCTGTTTTCTGACCATCTTTCAATCTGGATTTCTTCCCCCTTTTTCTTTTATCATCTCCACCCCTTCCCACACTTCCCTTGTCTAAACTGACTATAAAAGAAAATAGAAGCATCATTTTATGTATAATTGTGCTTTTGCATGAGAATGAGTTCTCCATAGCTTAACTTTTAGAAGCGGGTTAACAAATAATTTCCTATTGGGTAATATTCAGATTTTTAACAGCAGCTCTCAAGTCTGAAAAGAAGCTTTTCTTTCTCACCAGGTACCCTGGATCCCGAGCATACCTGAATCGTCTCCATCTTACAAATTTACTTCCAGGCTTTTTCTTAACGCTGTTTCTTGTTAGATGGATGTTCTCAAACCGGATGTGTCAAGATTCTTTAGAGACCTGGCTGCCTCTGTCCCCACTTTCTCACTCATGTCACCAGCATTTAGCAAATGCCTAGTGCACAGAAAGTGCTCAAGAAATGTTTATTGTATTTTTTAAAACATAATAAAAACTCAGTTACTCATTACTTGGTGCACCATGTTTTCTGTTAGGTGGTAGACCACCACAGAAACGAATTCAACTCAAATTGACAGGCCAAAATGGAAAAAGAGGAAGTAAAAAGAATAGACAAGAAAGAATTCACAACAATTGTGACCCTGAGAAGGAATAAGAAACTCTGAGATCCTTCCTTCTTAGGGGGTTAAAGAACTGTCAGAGATGGGGTAGAAGCAACTGCAAATAGTTGGCCTCCTTATTAATCCTTCAGGGGAAGAAAACTTATTCTAAGTACAAGGACTAACAGCTGCAGTTCTACTAGCACATTCCACAGAAGTTACAAGGAAACTGATGAGAATTCAAATACTCTGTGATAACAGTGGGATGAAGCTTCCAAAGAAAAACACTAGAAAAAAGATTTGCAGACTTTTCTCTCTTAGAAAAGCGAAGAATTAAACCGCCTGTATCTGGAAGACCCCAGTGAACCAGGGGTTAAAGAAGATGGTATTAAATGCCCATGTGAAGGTTTACACAAAGGGGCATAGCAGCAGTATTAAATAACAAGGAAGTTAAAAATAATCATAGCTAACAGCAATGTACTGTGTTTTTCAAAACAGCTAGATGAGAGGATTTGAGATGTTCCCAACATATAGAAATGATAAATCAAGTGATGGATACTCTGAATATTGTGACTTAATCATTACGTGTTCTACACATGTAATGAACTACCATCTGTATGCCATAAATATGTACAAATGTTATGTATCAAATAATAATTTCCTCTCTCTAAACCCCTCCCAGGTCCAAACTGGTTTACAACATTTGAGTGAGCTAATTTATCCACACCAAGAGATAAAGTCCTTGATGTTCAACTCCCTTAGGAATTTAGTAATTAAGCTCATTCAGAAGATAAGTACTAGCTGTTTGAGAAGAAAGGCATTCCTGGCAAAGCAAGGTTGTAGACTGCTGGAGCAGGTGAATCTTCATGAGGCCCAAATAGACCACATTCTTAGAAGATGACCATATTTGCAACACCTGCCTGCAATGAACTTACCTTGGGTGCTTGTTAAAAATTCAGATTTCAGAATTCAGAAATTTAGATTTCTGGAACCCAACTATTTTCTTTTAATTGAAGGTTTACATACAAAGGAATAGCTCATGTTAAATAACTAGGAATTTTTTTAAAACAAACAAAACAAAACAACCTCCTCTTTAGGCATTATCCAAATCCAAACTGATTTGCAACACTTTTATGAGATCTAAAGTAAGGGTTCCTGGGGGTCAAATGCATTTCAGCAAATCTTCCTGATGAAGCAGAGTCTTAGAGGTCCGGAGACCACACCGCATGTATCCGCCATAAACCTCTCATGGAGCCAAAGCTACCTGTTCCGAGGTCTCCTGTTCTGGGAACATCCTCCCTTGACCACAGGCCTGAGGAACTGTGGGACGGAAACTCCTCCTGTATGCTTCAGAGTCTCTTTTTCTTTGCTCTTGCATAGACCTGCACACTGGACTTTATACTCGTAACAGCTGCTGACATTTATCACATTATCCTGTTTAATTTTCTCTTTCAGCAGATTTATGTACTTTTTTATTTTATTGTTTCATTATTCTATGCTCTTCTGGCTAAAGCTTTCATTTCTTGCTAAGTATGTGTGTGTGTGTGTGTGTACGTGTATGTGTGTGTGTATATATATATATAGAGAGAGAGAGAGAGTTGTTGTTGATGTTGTTGTTGTTGAGACAGAGTTTCGCTCTTGTTGCCCAGGCTAGAGTGCAATGGCATGATCTCGGCTCACTGCAACCTCTGCCTCCTGGGTTCAAGCAATTCTCCTGCCTCAGCCTCCCGAGTAGCTGTTACAGGCACCCACCACCACACCCAGCTAATTTTTTGTATTTTTATAGAGACGGGGTTTCACTATGTTGGCCAGGCTGGTCTTGAACCCCTGACCTCAGGTGATCCACTTGCCTCGGCCTCCCAAAGTGCTGGGATTACAGGCATGAGCCACCGTGCCTGGCCGCTAGGTATATTTTTAAAATAATTCATCATCCTTCCTTTTTGAAATTTAGTGATAAAGCAAGGATAGCAAAATGTTAATTGTAACATCTAGGTGGTTTGTTTGTTTGTTTGTTTGTTTGTTTGTTTGTTTGTTTGTTTGTTGGGAGAGACAAGGTCTCACTGTACTGCCCAGGCCGGTCTCCAGCTCCTGGGCTCAAGCAGTCCTCCCATCTCTATCTCCCAAAGTGCTGATAACAGGCATGAGCCACCGCACCAGCTCTGGCAAATTTATTTTTAATTCCTGTGTTCACCATACAGTTGTTAAACTTTCTGTATGTTTGAAGCTTCTTATAATAAAATATTGGGAGTAGGGGATTCCAAAAGTATGAGAAAGGATAGCGTGAAAAGTAAACTCCACTCACTTACTTAAGTCTGGTTCTCAAAAGATACTCACTATTAACAGTTTCTTATATATCCTCCCAGAAGTTGTCGGTACATATATGAGCACATATTTTTTTGTACCTGATGGCATGCATCATATAACATTAAGTGCATAAGAGCAAATCTGAAACTTGCTTTCAGTTATCAACACATCAGGAAAATCTTTTCAAATCAGTATGTAGTATACAGAAATCAGTCTCATTTTTTAGTTATATGAAATTTCATTTTATGAATATACAATTGGCTCTCTGTTTCCTTGTGTTCTGCACCCATGGATTCAACCAACTTTGCATCAAAAATTGTTCAGGGAAAGAAATGGATAGTTGTACCTGTACTGAATATGTGCAGACTTTTTTTCTTCATCATTATTCCCTAAATAATACAACTATTTACACAGCATTTACATTGTATTGGGTATTCCAAGTAATCTAAAGGTGATTTAGGGCATACAGGAGGATGTGTGTGTGTTGTGTACAAACACTACACCGTTTTATATAAAGGACTTGAATTTTCTTGGATTTTGGTATCCTCAAGGGGTCTAGGAACTGATCTGCCCTGAGCACCAAGGGATGATTGTACATAATTCAATCAATGCCATGTTGAGACAGACTACATGAGTTGTTTCTAGTTAGTTTTGCTAACACTGATATATGCACAAATGTTACAGTGAACATCCTTATACTACCATCTTTTTATATTTATCCAATTTTTTATAATACTTTAAGTTCTAGGGTACATGTGCACAATGTGCAGGTTTGTTACATATGTATACATAGGCCATGTTGATTTGCTGCACCCATCAACTCGTCATTTACATTAGGTATTTCTCCTAACACTATCCCTCCCCCAGACCCTCACCCCACGACAGGCCCCAGTGTCCAACTATTTTTTTATAGAATAAATTGTTAGAAGTTAAAATACTGGGTCAAACTTTACATTGAAATGTTTGAAAATATGAAATGACTCCTAAAAAGTCACACCAATTTATATTTTATGCCTGGTTTTCTACACCTTCAAATATATTTTGTATTTTCAAACTTTTTAAACTTTCCCAACATGTTAAGTGGAAAAAACGAACTCTAATTTTAATTTTATTTCTTGCCAGTTGATGATCTTTACCTAAATTATGTTAATGTTTTCAACTGGTTTTGGTGGATTTATTTAAAAGCTCTTTGTGTATCAAAGAGGTTAATATGCTATATATGTAATAAAAAGACACTGCCAATTGGTCTTTCACTTTTTATCTAATTTATAGGATTGTTTGCATTGCAGAAGTTGAGAGTGAGGTTTTGCAACAAAAACAGTTTTTCATGATTTACAAACAATAAGTTATCATTACAATGGATTGGAACAATACATAAAATTATATAGAAAAAAATCATCTGAAAACCACCAACTTAGAGATAATCATTAATATTTTGGTGACCATTTTTTCTTGCACCACTTTTTTTTTTTTTTTTGAGACGGAGTCTCGCTCTGTCGCCCGGGCTGGAGTGCAGTGGCCGGATCTCAGCTCACTGCAAGCTCTGCCTCCTGGGTTTATGCCATTCTCCTGCCTCAGCCTCCTGAGTAGCTGGGACTACAGGTGCCCGCCACCTCGTCCGGCTAGTTTTTTGTATTTTTTAGTAGAGACAGGGTTTCACCGTGTTAGCCAGGATGGTCTTGATCTCCTGACCTCGTGATCCGCCCGTCTCAGCCTCCCAAAGTGCTGGGATTACAGGCTTGAGCCACCGCGCCCGGCCTTGCACCACTTTTTATCCCTAAACACATATTGACATATGTTAAAAACTCAAAAACATGAGACATTATCATCTTTACTTTTATTTTTTATTTTGTTTTATTTTATTTTATTTTATTGGAGGGGGGCCTTCACTCTGTTGCCCTGACTGGAGTATAGTGGCTCAATCACAGATCAGCAGACTATACAGCCTCAGACTTCTAGGCTCAAGGGATCCTCTTCTTTCAGCCTTCTTTCTACTATTGACTGTAGTCCTAGTCAAGCAGCTAGGACTGCAGGTGAGCACCACCACACCCAGCTAATTTTTTTCTTTTGCATTGCAGAGACAGGGTCTCACTAGGTTGTGTAGGCTAATTTCTAACTCCTGGCTTCCCACCTCTGTCTCCCAAAGCACTGGGAATACAGGTATGAACCACTGCACCCAGCTCACATAATCATTTTTAATGCAGCACTTTGGTTTTCTTCAGTTCCCCAGACAGCCTTTGCTTTCCTTTGTTTGCTTATTTTGCTGACACTCAAAAATTATAAAGTAATAAAATCATATTCAAATACAAACATACAGGTATATGTACATACATAGCAGGAGTTTAAGCCATTGATTGTTTTATAAAATGTACAAATGTATTACATATTCTTCTCTGCATCTTACTTTTCCACTTCAAAATACCAGGAGGTTATCTACCTTTTGGATTAATGTGTCCTTTCTAACATTTTTGGCTTTCTATTTCATTAATATCAACTGCTATCTTTTTTTGAGACAGGGTCTCACTCTGTTGCCCAGCCTGGAGTGCGGTGGTACAATCATGGCTCACTGCAGCCTTGACCTCACCAGTTCAGGTGATCCCCCAACCTCAGCCTCCCGAGTACCTAGGACAACAAGTGTGAGTGCCACTATGCCTGGCTAAATTTTGTATTATTTTGTAAAGACAGAGTCTTGCTGTATTGCCAAGGCTGCTGTTGAACTCCTGGGCTCAAGCAATCAACTGCCCTGGCCTCCCAAAGTGCTGGGATTACAGGCATGAGCCACTGCGCCTGGCTCAACTGTTAGCTTATCACTAAATTGACATGCAGTCTTAAATAATAAAATGCTAGAGGCAACCACAGACAGATAGATGGTCTCTCTCCATTTTTCCTGAAATGTGTGAGACTTAGCTAGATTCTTTTGGACTTCTTCCCAAAGTTGGCAAATGATGACTTTGAACAAATTTGATTTCTTTAGGTTTTTATCTCAATTAAAATAGAACAATTTATTCCAGCTAAAATCACAATTAAGATAGGGTTTGGCTGGAGGTCTAAACCAGACTTCCTCAACTTCTCATTAAAATATCTAGAGGAGGGCGGAGCAAGATGGCCGAATAGAAACAGCTCCAGTCTCCAACTCCCAACGTGAGTGACACAGAAGACCAGTGATTTCTGCATTTTCAACTGAGGTACTGGGGTCATCTCACTAGGGAGTGCTGGACAA
>NW_012111253.1:17321-38598 GCF_000951035.1 Colobus angolensis palliatus
TGATGGGTGCTGACGAGTTGATGGGTGCAGCACACCAACATGGCACAAGTATACATATATAACAAACCTGCACGTTATGCACATGTACCCTAAAACTTAAAGTATAATAAAAAATAAAAATAAATAAAATAAATAAATAAAATATCTAGAAAGAGACAAATGCTAATGACAACATCAATATCAAATCTGAGAGACAACTTTTTTCCCAAATTAGGGAGGAATGTTCCTAAATTATAAGATTCATAAAGCTAAAATGAGAATTATAAACAAGGGCTCATGCTGACATATGATTTGCTGCTTTAAAAAGGGAGACTACCATCTTGAAAACCTGTAAGTAGAGATTTCACCACTTCCTCCATTGCTCACTCCTTTCTCAGAGACCCTGGGTTTAAACCAATCAGAAAACTAAGTAGCCTTCCATACACTGTGTGGGTATTGCTTTCTAAAGAATCCAAAAATTAATTTCTTCCTCTTCCCTTCCTCTTCATCCTTCTCATGCAACTTACGTTCAAAGTTAAACAAGTACAGACATCAAAAAGGGTGGAATTGAGGGTCAGTTATGCAGGACATTTGGGGAGGTGTAGTCCCAACAAGGAAAATACCATAGGACAAAAGAGAAATAGAAAGAGTGATGCAAATCCTGCATGCAGAATATTGTCCTTTTTTATGTTTACCCATTTAGTTCTTGATACCAAATGGAAAAAGAAAGAGTTGGTGGAAGCAGGAACACATACCTCGATCTGGCACAGCCACATGAAATGAATATTGTAAAACTTGGGAAGTTAGTCTAGTATGTACACATTTTAGCCAGTCCTCTAGCTAATTATCAGAAGGGATCCCAACTGATTCTAAGTTTTTCAATAAACAATCAGTTGATTGAGCTTTCTGTTGGAAACTAAGACTACGAGATGAATTGATGTGTATTATATTAAATATTAAGTTGGGGTACAGTTATGGAGAGATACTAAGTTGGCATTTGGTGATGTCATGACCAAGATGACCGATGATGTTCTGAATCTGTTCTCAACCATTCAAGTTCTCTGTGAATTCACTTATGACAGGGTTTCTCCAATCCCATTACTGGGCATATACCCAGAGGAATATAAATCATTCTATCATAAAGACATATGCACCTGCATATTCATTACAGCACTATTCATAATAGCAAAGCCAGAGAATCAACCTACTCATCAATGGTAAACTGGCTAAAGAAAATGCAGTACATATACACCATGGAATACTACACAGCCATAAAAAACAGGATCATGTCCTTTGCAGCAACATAGATGGAGCTGGAAGCCATTATCCTAAGCAAACTAACACATGAACAGAAAACCAGATGTCATATGTTCTCACTTATAAGTGGAAGCAAAACATTGAGTACACCTGGAAACAAAGGAGCAACAGACACTGGGGTCTACCTGAGGAAGGAGGATGGGAGGAAGGTGAGGATCAAAAAACTACCTATCGGGTATTATGGTTACAACCTGGGTGACAAAATAATTTGTACACCAAACCCCTGTGACATGCAATTTACCTATACAGCAAACCTGCACATGTACCCCTGAACCTGAAATAAAAGTTTAAGAAAAAGTGGCACTGTTGACATTTGGACTGAATAACTCTGCTGTGAGGACTGCTCTGTGCATTGCCATATTTTGAGCAGTGTCCCTGGCTTCTACCTTCTCAATGTCAGTAGCATCCTTCCAGTGGTAAAAACCAAAAGTGTCTTCAAACATTATCAAATATTCCCTTGTGTTCAGGGAGACAAAATCACCCCTGGTTGAAAACAACTGTCTTAGGGAGATAAGTGTACATAATAGGCAAAGCTGAATAAAGCAGCATTTTACTACAGTTTAGGGGTTTGGCCTCAAAATCCAAGGTAACTTGCCAAAGAATAGGATGCAGCATGTGGGAAACTCACTTTTCTATATGAAATAGGCCATTTAAGTAATACTTCCCCACCCCCAAACCCAAATCTAAGTCTCAGATAAAAGCACCGCTTCCAGGACTAGAGGAAAATAATCAATAGCTTCTTTTTTCCCCAGTGCCTGAATTGAACCTCCCCTTGGTCAGTCTATAAGACTGAGTAATCTACCAATTGGATACAGGGATATTGGCAGTAGCTATGTCTGCAGTAGCAAAAGATTAGAAACAAAAGGAATGCCCATCTCAGGGAAATGTTTGAACAAAGCATCACAAATCCATACTGTGGAATATTACACAGCCTTTAAAAAGGACACAGTGAACAATACTAGTTGACTTGGAGGGTATGCCAATGATACATCATCAAGAGAGAAAAGAAATGTCAAGACACAGAGAAGAGTACGTAATGTTACCCCATTTTTTAAAAATAAAAGGACATATATGTGATTATTTGAGCATAGAGAAACAAAAGATTACACACTAATTGGTTAACATAAATTATAGTTAGGAAGAGTTTGGTGGAAAATGAAACAATTAAAATTAAAATACCATTTGAAAACATATCCATAATTAGACCAAATGGATAAGAATAGCATTCATATGGAAGAAGAGGTAGTCCTGTGCAGAAAGTCAGAAATTCATAGAAAAAGAAAGAACCATGTCCCTTAAACATGGAAATAAGCTCGACATCACTCATAGTAAGAAAAAAAGTGAGCAAAAATACAGTCAGCCTTCCATATCCTCAGGTTCTACATGAGCAGATTCAACCAACCATGGATCAAAAACATTCAAGAAACAAAACAATACAAAATAACAATATGACAATAAAAATAATACAAATCTACAACAATATAACAACTGTTTACATAGATTTTACATTGCTTTCGGTATTATAATTAATCTAGAGATGATTTAAAGTATACAGGGGGATGTGCATAGGTTATATGCAAATACTATGCCATTTATATAAGATACTTGAGCAACTGAGGATTTTGGTATCCACAGGTGCCCTGGAGTCAATCCCCTGCACATACTGTGGGATGACTGTACACTGAATTACAATTTCAGATTAGCAAAAAATCTAAAAGTTTGACAATACCTTTGGTGACAAGATATTGAAAAACAAGCACTCTTATTCATTTGATTATGAGAGTACAAAATGCAAATACCATTTTGAAGGGGACTTTGGCAATTTCTCACAAAACTATATATGCATTCACTAGCAATCCCTTATCTGGGAATTCATCCTAAAGAGATATCTTCATGCTTTGCTCAAGGTTATTCAGTGCGACACTATTTGTCTGGAATCAATGCATACGCCCATCAAGAGGGGACTGATTAACCTCTAAGATAGCCACACACCACACACCAGATAACTATGCTGCCACAATGTTGAAAGATACACAAGAAACTATTAAAAATGGATACCTGGCCAGGTGTGGTGGCTCATGCCTATAATCCCAGCACTTTGGGAGGCCGAGGCAGGCAGATCACGAGGTCAGGAGATCGAGACCATCCTGGCTAACACGGTGAAAGAATACAAAAAATTAGCTGGGAGTGGTGGCGGGTGCCTGTTGTCCCTGCTACTTGGGAGGCTGAGGCAGGAGAATGGCATGAACCCAGGAGGCGGAGATTGCAGTAAGCGCAGATCATGCCACTGCACTCCAGCCTGGGCAAGAGAGTGAGACAAAAAAAAAAAAAAAAAAAAAAAAAAAAAAAAGATACCTGTGGGAGTAGGGATCAAGAAGAAAAGGATGAAAGAAGTAAGATTTCTCCAACTATACCTTTTTATATAGCTTCAAATTTTGAACCATGTAAATGATTTAAACATGTTCAAAAATTAAATAAAAAAGAAGAAAATCACTGTGCTTGTACTCAAACAGGAACAGGTGAACCTGTCAAATTGGCTACATCATCACATAAATAATTATTTCCAAAACTTTTAAGCATAGTCTGCTGACTGCATATTCTTAGAGAAGTCTATTGAAAGAACAAAAATATAGATTTATTGTAGTAACAGTATTTCTATTTTAATTTTAAACCCATTTGATGTATATTGTAGTAGAAAACAAATAAGTAAATATACTGCTATTAAGAACAAAGACATCAGCCGAGCATGGTGGCTCACACCTATAATCCTAGCACTTTGGAAGGCCAAGGCAGGCGGATCACTTGATGTCAGGAGTTCGAGACCAGCAAGGCCAACATGATGAAACCCTGACTCTGCTAAAAGAAAATACAAAAATTAGCCAGGCCTAGTGGCATGCACCTGTAGTCCCAGCTACTCGGGAGGCTGAGGCAGGAGAATCACTTGAAATCAGGAGGTGGAGGCTGCAATGAGCTGACACTGTACCACTGTACTCCAGCCTGGATGACAGAGCAAGACTCAAAAAAAAAAAAAAAAAAGGTATATAGTATAAGAACAACAGAGACAAGTAAACAAAGACAATAGCCAATAATGAAAACTTGATTTGGAAATATCAACATGACCTCATGATTTTTAAAAAACATATATTTTCTAGATCTACACACTAAAAGATCCTGGAAGCAGATGATACAGTAAAATCAAGGAGTATACTTAACACCCAAATATTTGTTTCTAAATATTATTCTATACTAAAAAGAGCTAGGGTTCCTTGGAATGACTAACACCAGGTCTGGAATAGGTAAAACACAGGGGCCAGAAAGCAAAGACATTCTCAAAGGCCAGTGGGGCATGTCAGTCACACATAGAGCTAGTTTGAAGGGGCTCACATTGGCCACTTTGGAACAGTTTGGGTGACATAATACACAACAACAGTAACTGAACTAATACATAGAATAAAATACATGTTTGGATAATGGTGTCAGAGAGAGAAGAAGGAAAAGAGAGAGAGAAGAGGGAAGAGAGAGAGACAGTCTCTTTTTTTTAAGAGGAGTCCCAGCTAATAACTATAAAAGGGGTGACAGAATTAGAAAATCACCGTTTTCAACTCTTAGTGTAATAACACTCGTGTTAGCATTAATGAATGCTAAAATCCATTAGAAGAAAGATTATTGGAAAACAGGATATTGGCATGGCACCAAATACCATCCCACACATTGTGTCTTAATTGCAATGAAAACATGTACCTTTATAATGGAGATATCTAACATTCACAACCTTAACCAAGTAACAAAACTAAAGTTGGCATCACTAGCGTTGTATTAATATCAACATGGTTTTTATACCTCCTGATGGGATGTAATATGAAGAACACAGAATTACCTTTGACGTATTTCTGGCAAAAACATTTAATCAAGAGGAAATAGACAACTCCAGAAGTCGACCGTTCTGCAGGACAACTGCCTAGGACTGAAAAGTCAGTGTCCCTGGGAAACAATATGTAGAACAAGAGACTAAAGAGAGCCAATAATCACTGTGATGCTGAATCTTGATTGGATCCTAGTTTAAAAATACTTTGAGGGAAATTTTTGATATACTTGATTACAAACTGGATCATACAGAATACTGTATTATGAAACTACTATGAATTTTCCTAGGCATGACAATATTATTGTGGTAACTTAGGAGAACATCTCATGCTAAGGAGATGCATGCTGAAGTACTTAAGGGTGAAATGTCACATTATCTGAAGGTTCAAATGCCTGAGCAAAAAATAAATGTAGATCTATAGCTAAAGCAAGTAGCAAAAGGTTAACAATGATTGAATCTAGGTGGAAAGTATCTGTTACATTGTGTTACTCTCTCCAATTTTCTGTATGATTTAACACTTTTTGTCACAAAAAGTATCAGATACACAAAAAAGAAATCGAAATAGCAATTACCAGTATTCCCCACAACCCCACCGGTTTTAGTAACGCGAGGTCAACCATGGTTCGAAAATATTAAATGGAAAATCCCAGAAATAAACACTTAGTAAGTCTTAAATTGCACACTGTTTGGAGTAGCATGATGAGATCTTGCACCATCCCACTCTGTCCCACCCAGGACATGAATCATCCCTTTGTCGCGAGTATCCACACTGTCTACACTACACGCTCGCTAGTCAGTTATTAGTTGTCTCTAGTTGTCTCAGTTATCAATTCTACTGTCATGGTATCCAGTGCTCATGTTCAAAAAATCCTTACTTTACTAAATAATGGCTGCAAAGCACAAATATAGTGACAATGGCAATTCTGATATGCCCAAGAGAAACTGTAAGCTGCTTCCCTTAAGCGAAAAGGTGAAAGTTCTCAAGTTAGTAAGGAAATAAAAACATTGCATACTGAGGTTGCTAAAATCTACCATAAGAACAAGCTTTCTATCAGTGAAATTGTGAAGAAAAAAGAAATTCATGCTAGTTTTGCTGTTGCACCTCAAACTGCAAAAGTCCACAGTGCACGATAAGTGCTTTGTGAAGGTGGAAAAGGCATTAAATCTGTGGGTGGAAGACCTAAACACGTTTCTACTAACAGCGATTGGGTTTAAGACTATCCATGGTTTCAGGCATCTGCTAGGGTCTTGGAACACATCCCCTGCGAATAAGGGAGGAATACTGTACTGATTTTTTGGAAAATAATATGAGAGGAAGCCAAAGCTGTGCTCAGAAGCAAATTACTCTACTTTTATACTTGTCCTTATTAGAAAAGATAAATGAAAATATGTTTCCTTTCTTAACATATACTTTAATCAAAGTGTATTTGAAATATACTTTTAGAAGAATTTATACAAAATCTTCTTAATGATTATGAAGAAATTTAAACCTTCACTCTGCTTCTATGATCCACTGGTGCATGACCTTATCATGATAGGATGCACAAAAGAAGCACTAGGCTTCCATATGCCTCCTGAAGGTTTCATGTTCTCTCTCTACTTAAGCTCATATAAATGCTTTAGGATTTCTCTTTGTAAGGTGAGTACACTGGAGAATATTGGCACGATTCTCCATGAAAAGGATAAAAATGAGGCTGAAACCATAATTAATAAATTGATCTAGAAATCATTCAGAAATGATAGGAAGAGAAATTAAGAGTACAAAACAGAGAAATAGCTGTTGTATGTACTCTTGTTGCTGTTTAATGTAAAGATTATGGATATTTAGAATAAAATTAACTTGAGAAACAAACCATACAGGACCTTCATCCGGATCATTTCTGTCTAATAACTGTTTGCCTCATACCATGTTTGGGAGAAATAAGTGATTCAAATGCGAAATAGAAATACAGTCATGTGCCACAACAATGTTTTGTTCAAAGATGGACCACGTATATGGTGGTGCTCTCATAAGATTACAATGCTGATTTTGACTGTACTTTTTCTATATTTAGATATGTTTAGATACATAAATACTTACCATTGTGTTACTACTGTCTACCGTATTCAGTACAGTAATATGCTGTACCAGTTTGTAGCCTAGGAGTAACAGGCTATATCATTTTAGTCTAGGTGTGTAGCAGGGCTCTATCATCTAGGTTGGTGTAATGTTGAAGGGGAGGGCGGAACAACCGCGGAAGCAGGAAGAGGAGGAGGGGCGGAAGTGGGAGGGGGAGGTGGGGTATATGGCAGGAGTGAAAGGGAGGGAGGAGGAGTCCACACAGGGGGCCTAGAGTAGGAATTTCCCAGGTCTTCAGGCAAGTCAGACAGGAAGGATGACTCCTCCTTCTCGGACTTTGCTAGGCCTGCGTCCCTGGCCAACATAACTTGAGCCAAGGAACACTGACTACACAAGTCCGAATGAGAACGCAAGGCCCAAAATCCTTGTATATAATTAATTTTGGACCACTTGCCTAAGCGTTGGCAGAAACTACTGAGGTCAGTTAAAATGTTACAGTCTGGAGTGCCCTCAGGCGGCCATTGAGACTGATTGTCTAATTTATATTGTGGCCACGCCACAGTGGAGAGGAACACCAGTCGCCTTCGCCTGAGATCTTGTTCTAATTGCAAAGTTTTGAGATTTTTTAGAAGACACCCTAAAGGGGAGTCTCTAGGTATTTTGGATTGGGGGTTTCCCATTGCCTTCCTCTCGCCTATAGGCGGAAACGGAAACCAAACTCTACCTGGCTACAAAGCGTCCTTTGGAGCCACTAGAGACCGGCAGGAGGCTCCTGGAGCCAGAATGGAGATTACCTCCAGGCGGACGTCTCTGTCCTGGACGGGTCTCCCACGGAACGGAATGGAGTTCCTTTGGGCAGACGTCTCTGCCTTTGGGAACTTCCCTGGGTCACCTGGTGACCGGAAAAAAAGCCTTGGGCCTGCGCAGGACTTCTGGCCAACGAATATGAGAGGGAGGCAAAAGGTACTCACCCCTAGGAGACTTGGAGGTGGGGAAAGCGATGTCCAGGTCCTGGTCCATCTGGGGCATGGAAGAAGGAGGCTCCTCGGACCGTGGGGGGCCCTGAGGAGGGGTCTCCTCCCGGTTTCGGCACCACCTGATTTGCTCCAGACAACCCCCAGAGTAAGTGCCAGAGAATAGGCAAGTAAGCAGGGTAAAAGAAAACTTTATTAACTTGCCAATGTGAAGGAGGGGCGAGGTTCACCGGTCTCCGGAGGTGGAGGCCTACGAAGTCGCTCCAGCGTCTCTGGCAAGGTTCCTAGGTCTGCACACAAGCAGGGGCCAAGGAAGTTCGGGCTGTGAGCCGGGGAGAGCGGCTTTTATGTCCTGGGCCCAGGAGTGGGCGGGCAGTGGGCGGGACATAGGCGGGTCGGGGGTGGGGCGGCAGGTGCAGCTAGGTAGGTTTCAATTTTCTTCGTCAGAGGTCAGACTGCACCTGTGCAGTCGACCTGTGTCTTTCCCAGGAGCGGGAAAGTTAACAATGAAGAACCCGGAAATGTGCCATTTTAGTCCCTTTGTTCTTTTGTTCCCTCCCTCCCTCTGTCCAGACATGTAATGTTGACCTAAAGAAAGAAATGGAGGCAAAATTAATATAGAGAGTTTATTTGGCCTAAGGTCGAGGACCACAGCCTGAGACACACTTCCAAGTTGCCTTGGGGAGTGCTCCCTTCAGCCTTTGCTACAAGCAGCATTTTTTGTTTGTTTTTGTTTTTTGAGACAGAGTCTCGCTCTGTCACCCAGGCTGGAGTACAATGGCATGATCTCAGCTCACTGCAACCTGTGTCTCCAGGGTTCAAGCGATTTTCCTGCCTCAGCCTCCTGTGTAGCTGCTAGGATTACAAGCATAATCCACTACACTTGGCTAATTTTTGTATTTTTAGTAGAGACAGGGTTTTGCCATGTTGGCAAGCAGGTTTTTTAAAGGCAAAAGGAACAAGAAATTAGCTGACAGAAAGTTGTTTTACAGGAATTCTCCCTGGTTTACAGAAGTTACATGGGTTAGTGATTGGCTATGCATTGTTGAACCACAGGGTATAAGTTACAGTGTTCAGCATATTGCATTTTACGGCTCCTTGGAGTAAGTTAGTCCAGAGCCCACACATAAGAGGTGGCTTCAGGAGGTTATAATTTCCCTCAAGCGGGAATAAGACATGACTGCTGTTGCATTTCAGTGCCTCTCTGGGCCTGATCACTAAAGGGGGTTCACGTTCCTAGATTAAAAGTTTTTTCTTTCTCAGAAAGTACACTCTGATTGTCTGGAGGGAGGGAAGAGGGGAACAAAAGAACAAAGGGACTAAGATGGCGCATTTCCGGGTTCTTCATCACCAACTTTCCCGTGCCTGGGAGGAGACATAGGTCGACTGCACAGGCGCCACCTGAAGTCCAACCGGGGGAAACCGAAGCCTACTTGGCCGTGCCTACAGCCCGGCCCCTGACCCGCCTATGTCCTGCCCACTGCCCTCCTACCCTCAGGCCCAAGACATAAAAGCTGCTCCCCGCAGGCGCGCAGCGCGAACTTCCTCGGCCCCTCCTCATACGCGGGACCTAGGAACTGCGCCCGGGGAACGCCGGAGCGACTTCCTCAGCCTCCGCCACCAGAGACCGGTGAACTTCGCACCTCTCCTTCTTCACATTGGCTAGCTAATAAAGTTTCTTTTTATCTTGCCTACTTGCCTTTTCTCTGGCATTTGCTCTAGTGGTCGCATTAAAGCAAATCAGTGATGTTAGCACCACAACAAAAGCAGCTAATGACACATTTCTCAGAACGTAACCCCATCATTAAGCAACACATGACTGTAAATGAACAGAACATACAACATAAGAAGTTTTTCTAATGAGAAAAATTATGATAAAAATAACAGCAACAATTAATGGAGTCATTTGTCTAATCACCTAACAAATGAAGATACAGTGGTGAATAGGCATGTTTTCTGAACTAAAAGAGATTGTAATCTAACCAATCAAATTAGAAGGCAGAGTTAGCATTAGATTGTGAATACTTAGGAATCAGATAAGGGCTTAACTAACTTCTACATGTCGTTGAGTCACAGGAATGTTCAAGGTGAACTAATATTTTCTTTAAAAAATAATAATGAGGCCAGGTATGGTGGCCCACACCTGTAATCCCAGCACTTTGGGAGGCCAAGGAGATCAGATCACCTGAGGTCAGGAGTTTGAGACCAGCCTGGCCAACATGATGAAACCCTGTCTCTACCAAAAATATAAAAAATTAGCCAGGTGGGGTGGTGGGCGCCTCTAATCCCAGCTACTCAGGAGGCTGAGGCAGGAGAATTGCTTGAACCCAAGAGGTAGAGGTTGCAGTGAGCCGAGATCGTGCCACTGAACTCCAGCCTGGGCAACAGAGTGAGACTCCGTCTCAAATAATAATAATAATAATAATAATGTATATGAGCAAAGGATTGTCTACAAGGCTGTTTATTGCAACAGTATTTATAATAATTTACATATATGATATGTATATGTTTCTCATATATATATATATGAAATAACTTAAATGTCGGAATCATCCATACAGTGGAATAGCATGCATCCACTTGAAAATTGTACTTAGCTTTGCTGCATAAAAAAGGCCGAGGTTGCAGTGAGCCGAGATCACACCATTGCACTAACATCAAAAAATAAAAATTTAAAAAAGCAGTTCACAAAATAGTACGTACTTATATATAATGCTTTGCAATTTGCAAACTACATCCTGCTATGTGATACTTCCAACAACTCTGTGAAGTACTCTACTATCATCATTCTGTGGATGATAAAACGGGAGTCAGGAATCAAGTGATTCATCTGAATTCACATAGCCAGTAAATGTGAGATCCAGGGCTTGTACTTAGAGTGTCTAACTTTAAATCACCTGACCTTTTCACTTTATCACATTGCCTAAGGGGGAAAGCAAGAGTACATAATACTGTACTCACAGGGAACGATGTTTCCATAAGTAGGTGCATAAAATGTCTTTTGAATTATAATTGTAGTAGTATACATCCCCAAATTATTCATTTATCCTCATGTTCAAATTTCAACATAATTCTAACATACACATTTTACTGCATATTTACTAGGCACAGTCCAAATCTCTCTAATATGTTACAGAAGAAGCACTCAGTAGGGTATGTCTGGTGACTCACATCATAATGATTCATCACTCACTCAAAAGGCCATTTTTAGAGTGAGGATATTATTTCTTGTGAAATGATATCTTTAATTGTATCTATCAATGACTAATCTAAAAGCCCTAACTTGAAACTGTTTCTACATTAAGTTAGAATTGCACTTTCTCCTTCTGTCAATTCAATTTTATTTTCAACAAAAAGTCAAGCAGGAACACTTGCTGCTAAATGTCCCATTAGCATTCTCTGACCTTCTCCACAGTTGTGCTGCAGCTGTGAACCTGCTGTGGCCATTGAGATGCACAAAAGAAATGGAAAAAGCCACTTAATGTTCTGGAGTGGTCCAAAATGCCAAGGAGCAGTCAGAGCATAGAGGGAAAGGATGAAAAAAAAAAAAAAAAGACATTGCTGGACTATTAGAAATAAAAAAAGCAAGGTATTGAAGATCTGGAGCCACAAAAACATCTTTATCCAGAAAACAAGGACATTTCTGAGTAATTCTGTGACATAAATATATATATACAAATCATCCCTCCCTAAAATAGACTACAATTTTAAAAAAAAGGCACAATTATTCAACAAAAATAATCCATGTAAATTCCAGGGGAATGTTTCAAACTTAACAACTATTAAACCCACATATCACTGTTACTGAAATAATTGTGCAATGTGATGGCATAAAATGGAAGAAATTTGGAAGGAAACATTATATCCCTTAATTTGAAGAGACAGAGATTTAGAGATGGGAGCTAAGGGAAAAAATGAGAAACATCCACTTGCAGCCATTCTCCTCCTCCTGTTATTTTCCCCCTGTCTAGAAACCATACCCTGGGCCCTGAGTGTGAATATGATTTGACTGTGTTCCCACCCAAATCTCATCTTGAATTGTAGCTCTCACAATTCCCATGTGTCATGGGAGGGACATGGTGGGAGGTAATTGAATCATGGGGGCAGGTCTTTCCTGTGCTGTTCTTGTAATAGTGAATAAGTCTCACAAGATCTGATGGTTTTATAAAGGGGAGTTTCCATGCACAAACTCTCTTATCTGCTGCCATGTGAGACATGCCTTTTACCTTCCACCATGCTTGTGAGGCCTCCTCAGCCACGTGGAACTGTGAGTCCATTAAACCTCTTTTTCTTATAAATTACACAGTATCGGGCATGTCTTTATCAGCAGTGTGAAAACAGACTAATAAAGTAGCCATATCCTATCATTGTTTTTTCCTCTCACAAACAGGTATTGGGAACTAAGAAGGTGGTGAACAAGAGAGTTTAACTGACCCACTTCCTTCCCCAACCCATTTCTTTCTTGCTTGCCTCTGCCATGAAGTCTGTAAAAGACTCAATTTCCCTGCCTCCTGTCAGCTATCATGGCCATGAGCCATATTCCCAGACAAAGAAATGTAAGCAGAATCTCTTGGTGCTGCCTCTTTTCCTTAGCCTTCCTCTCACTATTACATACACAGCCTGGAAGTACAGCAGACATCACTGAAAATGGCAAGGCAGGAAGGCAGAAGGGCCCTGGATTTGATGGTATCATCGAGTCACTCCACTGGTCCTGGACTGACCACCCCTGTACTTACTAAAGCAACAGTAGAGCCACTTTTAATTACTTGAAATTGAACACAATTCTAATACAACAAAATATCTCCTAGGATTCAAACTATTGTTCACTTGAACACTAATATTAGAGGAACAATGACAAAAAAGAGGCAGGAAGAGCTGGTAGGGGACTTTTGCAATAAAGAGTTAGATATGCTCAGATATGAGATAAGGCAGTAACAATAGGGATGAAATAAAGGAGTCAGACTTAAGATATTCAGAAAAACTGGGCCTAACTTTCATCTATTCCTCCCAAACCCCATGGAAATGAAAAAAAGGAACATGGGAGAAAACCTGAATCCATGCTAAAAATTGAGAAAGAATTCTTTTGTATGGGTTCTGAATGATTCTGATGAAACCAGATGGAAAGATAATGCCTAGAGACAACATTGATGAGCCTCTAAGGAAAAAAAGTAAGTGGACAACATCCTGGCATACCCCTACTAACCTTCACAAATGTGAAGGAGCAAGGACTGGGATGGGGTAGCAGTGAATAAAAGAGAAGCACTCCTTAGAATTATACCAGTAGCTGTGAGTAGTGCTACAGACTGAATGTTTATGTGTTCCCAGAATTCAAATGTTGAACCTAATTCACAACATGATGGGATTTGGAGGCGGGGCCTTTGGGTAGCAACTAGGTTCTGAGGGTGGAACCCTCATGAATGGGAGCAGTGCCCTTGTAAAAGAGGCCCCAGAGAGATCCCACGCCCCTTCCATTATGTGATAACACAGCAAGAAGGTGCTGTCTGTGAACCAGGAAGTAGGTCCTCATCAGACACCGAATCTACAGAACCTTGATCTTGTACTTCACAGCCTCCAAAACTGAAAAATGAATTTCTGTTTTTTAGAAGCCACTCAATCTATGGTACTTTGTTACACCCTCCCAAACTGACTAAGATAGCAACAATCAAAAGCAACTATTTAAGGAGATTTCAAGCATTGTGTTGTGGTTCTGCCAAGAAGGAAGCAGGCAGTGTGGTAAGACTTCTCTGAAATGACAGCACTTATCCCCAGTGAGGCAAGGCTTTCGAGGCAGTGGGCAGCAGAACAAGACTGGAGGACAGAGAGAGCCATGCCGTACAGATTGCTGGGCACAAATAATTAGCACCAAGTACAACAGCTTCAGGGAAAGAGGAAGATAAATAAACACCAAGTTCTTACCCACGTACAGCCTAGGATCATGGTCCCTCTTCACTCACTTCAGTGTGCTGGAAATATACATATACACCAGTTAGTCCTCCAGCTTAAAACCTGAAAAGAAAAATCTAATAGTAATTAGGTGTATAGGGAGTAGATCCAAGAATAATTCAGCTCCCTTGTTTGTGGATAAACAGGTAAACACTAAGGACAAATAGATCTATCTTTATTCAAGAAGATATAAGTAGAAGGAAAAAAACAGCTTATGAAAATATTCTGTGGAGGAAGCATACGCATTTGAAAAAGATTTGTTACAGGAAGAAAAACTTCAGGTGAATTTCTTTTGCTTTCCACAAATTTGAAAAAATATAGACTCATTAAAATTATAAACTCAAAGACAGAGGCTACAAAATAGGCAGAAATTTAAAAATAAATCTGAATTTGATACAGAAATAATGTTGGGAAATAAATAGTGTAAGAGAAGGCAAAATTTCATTGAGTGTAGTCAAGACCAAATATATAATGTAGAAAATCAAATCAGTAATATGGAGGACAAACTTTGCAAGGTTTTTCGACTACAGAGAAAAAAGATCAAGAAGATGAAATGTCAAGAAAGGTGATGATATGGTTAGGTTTTGTGTCCCCACTCAAATCTCATCTTGAATTATAATCCCATAATGCCCACTTGTCGTGGGAGGGATCCAGTGAGAGGTAACTGAATCATGGAGGTGGTTCCCCCCATGCTATTCTCATGATAGTAAGTTCTCACGAGATCTTCACTCGGTTCTCATTCTTCTTTCTCCTGCTGCCATGTGAAGGATGTGCTGCTTCCCCTTCTGCCGTGATTGTAAGTTTCCTGAGGCCTCCTAAGCCATGCAGAACTGTAAGTCAATTAAACTTCTTTTCTTCATAAATTACTCAGTCTTGGGTATTTCTTCATAGCATGATGGGAACAAACTAAACAGGTGACAAATATAGATTACTGGTTTTAAGAAGTTCAACATTTGGGGAAAAGAACAAATAGAATAAAAACAGTATTCAGAGAAATAACAGAAAAAAACTTTAATGATTCTGATTTTATCAATTCAGGCAAATCTGCTGAGAAGATATCTCAACTTAACCATACTCTGCAGATGTTTTAAGATTTCATGAGGAGAAGAATTCTGCAACTACTCAAAGGGGAAAAAGTGGATTTATTACTATTTGCTATGGTTTAAATGTTTGTGTCCCCCCAAAATTTATATATTGAAATTCTAACCCCAAGAGTCATGGTATTAGGAGACTGGGCCTTTGGGAGGTGATTAGGTGATGAGGGCAGAATCTTCATGGTGGGGATTAGTGCCTTTATAAAAGAGACCCCAGAAAACTAGCTCATCCCTTCCATCACATGTAGACACAGCAAGAAAGCACCATCTATGAATCAGAAAATGAGCCCTCACCAGACATCTCCTAATCTGCCGGCACCTTGATCTCAGGCTTCCCAGCCATTAGAACTGTGAGAAATAAATTTCTGTTGTTTATAAGTCACCTGGTCTGTGGTATTTTATTATAGCAGCCCAAATAGACTAAGACACTACTGGTCAAAATCCTTCAGTGTGCCAGGCCTGGTAGCACATACCTGTAGTCCCAGCTACTCAGGAGGCTGGAGTGGGAGCAATTGCTTGAGCCTAGAAGTTCAAGGCCAGCCTGGGCAACACAGCAAGACCCCAACTCTAAAAGATTTTTTTTTTTTTGTACACCTTCTCACTCTGTCACCCAGGCTGGAATGCAGTGGCATGATCACAGCTCACTGCAGTCTTGACCTCCTTGGGCTAAGGTGATCCTCATACCTCAACTTCTTCAGTAACTGGGACTACAGGCACATGCCACCACACTCAACTAATTTTTGTATTTTTTGTAGAGATGGGTTTTGCTATGTTGCCCTGACTGGTCTCGAACTCCTGAACTCAAGTGATCTGCCTACCTCAGCCTCCCAAAGTGTGGGGATTACAGGCGTGAGCCACTGAACCCAGCCTAAAATGATTTTTTTATTTTTAATTAAAAAAAAAACCCTTCAGCTGCAAGTGAAAGAAACTCAACTCAAATTAGCTTAAGAAATGTTTTGATTCATGTAATCTGGGAAGTCTAGGATGAATTTTGCTTCAGAGTCAGCTGACTCTAGGCTTCAAATGATACCTTCAGGGCTGTCTTTCTCTTTCCACTTCTCAGTTCTGTGTGCCGCTGCTTACCTTCATATTCATGTTCATATTCTCCCTCTCTCCCTTGATTTCACTCTTGCTCTCTCCCCATCCTCTCTCTCTCAACATAGCTATCAGTAATCCCAGACTCACATTCCCTCAATTATCAAACCCAACAGAAATAACTATTTCCCCCAACTCCTTGTATCAGCTGCAGGGAAGATTCTGGTTGGCCCCAGCTGAGTCAGTCAGCATGTCTAGTGATTGCAGTGCTTTGATTGATCAGCCTGCGTTATGTACACACCCTGTGGGAGTGCAGGGTGGGGTGGGGACCCTCATGGCATCATTATTGACAGGCTCAACGGGACCATGTAGATTTTCCCTAAGGAACCAGAAGAACTGGGTAGGGAAAAAAATAAAACTATCACAGTCCACTAAAGTACAAAGAAAGCTCAGTCTGGCCCCAGATACTAGTCCACAATAATAAGTGCTGTACAGCAATGCTTTTCTGAGTTTTTTGGGGAAAAGGCAGTAAAAAGAAATCTGTGTACAGGCAACACAATACATGTGAAAGTAACAGAAAAGCATTCTCAGGTATGCAAAGGCCCCAAAATGACCTTTCCTGGAAAATGTTACTCAAAGAAGAACTCCAAATAAATAAGAGATAGTAAAAATAGACAGCTAATGAACAATAATTGTGGGTACAAACCCAGCAAAATATAACCAAAACCTCACTTGTTTCTTACTCTTAAACATTTTCAGTTTAGAGAAAGTAGATCCAGAATGAGGCCAAAGAACAAGCATAGAACAAGGAAGACAGATCGGGATGAATAGTTCATGGCAAACAGTATGCTATTAGGATATAAGATTTAAGGACGTGATGGCTCATGCTTGTAGTCCCAGCTATCTGGAGGCTGTGGCAGGAAGATCACAAGAGCCCAGGTGTTCTTGGGCAACATAGCAAGAACGAATCTCTAAAAATGACGTAAAATAAATCAGATTTAAGAGATTGCTACTTTAGTGTATGATAATGAAGCTAAGGTATAACCCTGAAAGTGGGTGGTTGAGAGTCATTCAAGCTTAAAATGTCAAAGAACTGTGAGGATAGAGTCTTGGGAGACTGTCCCATGAATATGATATTTGCTCAGATGATACAAGGAGTCTGGATGGAGAGAAGACTGAGCCAAGTACTAGAGTAGTTCATGAATATGGTCATAGGGCTCACAGTCATGGATGACATGCATGAACTGAACTTAGAAAATGGTTTACCTAGATAGAACAAATTTCACAAGAAGGTCATTTTCCCATGCAACTGGAAGAGCAATGGGTTGAAAATGCAATGTAATCAGGGAGGATGTTGATCTGAGTAGTAGCTGAGACTGGGGTGAAGGAGCAGCCTCTTGAGAAGGCTACAGGGGAAGGGGTCGCTCCTCAAATGAGAGCATCATTTCAATTAAGGCAGGAAGTGGAAGGATCATTCAGAAAAGATATAAAAGATAACAGAGTTCGTTTAGCATGGAGCGAATGTGCCAAAGAGCACAGAGGAGTCCTTTGGAAAGGGGGGAGTCGTGTGGATTTGCATAAAGGAAGACCACTATAGCATGATACAAGAATGCAAGCAAGTATGGCAATGATTAGGTGACAAGAAGGGCTTGCATTTGAGGGTAGCCAGGGTTGGAAAGGATGAAAAACTGGTAGGATTAGAACTCTGCTATCAGTATGTTGCAGGGCAGGCTGACAATAAACAGCTTGCCGAGGTCAGCATGTTTGTCTCCCATTCCTTCTGCCAACTGTTACCTGCAGTAAAAGATTACTAGCCTAGGACAGAGCATGCCCATTAGAGCTGGCAGTAGCAATACAGAGCTCTCTTGTTTTCATGTCCTAATCCAGAGGTCATTATTCAGTCTTAGAATAAGGAACCATTCCCGTTCTCAATCTTGATGTTTTTCCTTAATCCTGCCAATCATATTTTTCATTTTCCAAAAGGAAGCCTTTGAGAGGTTGTGTTGATCCCTTGTATTCTCCCATAGTGACCAGGCAAACAACCACCAGGAACTGGCTCCAGCTTCACCACATAGCCCCAGTACTCAAAACACTGAGAGTTTCCTGTGCCAGGTGTTTCGTGTTCCTGTACAAAGTAATTTTCATTCATAGAGTTCATTCAGAGTTGATATGTCTCACACAGTCTACCTCATTTTGCTAAAAGGATTCTTATACTGCATTTTATTTTTTAAAACACTAAAATTTTACAGATAAAATATTTCATTGAAAAAGCATAACTTCAAAGTAGACAATTTTCTGTACTGTTATGTACTACTTAGAAAATCCAAAGGATTGTAAACACCATACACATATCACTAAACTTGGAAAATCAAGAATGTCAAAAAGATTGTTCAGCACAACACTCAAGTGTTGGCAAGGATGTGGAGAAATTACAACTGCCATACATTGCTGGTAGGAATGTAAAGAGATGCAGTCATTTTAGAAACAGTTTGGTAGTTTCTTAACATGGAATTACCATATGACCCAGCGATTCCATTCCTAGAAGTATACTCAAGAGAAACTTGTACACAAATGTTCATAGCAACATTATTCATAATAGGCAAAAACAGAAACAATCCTAATGTCCGTCAACTGATGTTAGATAAATAAAATGTGGTAATTCCGGAGCAAGATGGCTGAATAGGAACAGCTCCAGTCTCCAGCTCCCAGCGCGAGTGACACAGAAGACAGGTGATTCCTGCATTTTCAACTGAGGTACCGGGTTCATCTCACTGGTGAGTGCCGGACAATCGGTGCTGGTCAGCTGGTGCAGCCCGACCAGCGAGAGCTGAAGCAGGGCGAGGCGTCGCCTCACCTGGGAAGCACAAGGGGAAAGGGAATCCCTTTTCCTAGCCAAGGGAAACTGAGACACACAACACCTAGAAAATCTGGTAACTCCCACCCCAATACTGCGCTTTAACAAGGGTCTTAGCAAACAGCACACCAGAAGATTATATCCGACACCTGGCTGGGAGGGTCCCATGCCCACGGAGCCTCCCTCATGGCTAGCACAGCAGTCTGAGATCTAACTGCAAAGCAGCAGCGAGGCTGGGGGAGGGGCCCCCACCAATGCTGAGACTTAAGTAGGTAAACAAAGCCACTGGGAAGCTCAAACTGGTTGGAGCCCACAGCAGCTCAAGGAGGCCTGCCTGTCTCTGTAGACTCCACCTCTGGGGACAGGGCATAGCTAAACAAAAAGCAGCAGAAACCTCTGCAGATGTTAATGAACCTGTCTGACAGCTTTGAAGAGAGCAGTGGATCTCCCAGCACAGAGGCTGACATCTGAGAACAGACTGCCTGCTCAAGTGGGTCCCTGACCCTTGAGCAGCCTAACTGGGGGACATCCCCCACTAGGTGCAGACCGACACCTCACACCTCACAGGGCAGGGTACACCCCTGAGACGAAGCTTCCAGAGCAAGAATCAGATAACAGCACTCGCTGTTCAGCAATATTCTATCTTCTGCAGCCTCCATTGCTGATACCCAGGCAAACAGGGTCTGGAGTGGACCTCAAGCAATCTCCAACAGACCTACAGCTGAGGGTCCTGACTGTTAGAAGGAAAAGTAACAAATAGAAAGGACACCCACACCAAAACCCCATCAATACGTCACCAGCATCAAAGACCAAAGGTAGATAAAACGACAAAGATGGGGAAAAAGCAGGGCAGAAAACCTGGAAATTCAAACAATCAGAGCGCATCTCACCCTCCAAAGGAACGCAGCTCATTGCCAGCAACAGATCAAAGCGGGACAGAGAATGACTTTCATGAGTTGAGAGAAGAAGGCTTCCGTCCATCAAACTTCTCAGAGCTAAAGGAGGAACTACGTACCCAGTGCAAAGAAACTAAAAATCTTGAAAAAAGAATGGAAGAATGGATAACTAGAATAATCAATGCAGAGAAGGCCATAAATGAACTGACAGAGATAAAAACCATGACACGAGAAATACGTGACAAATGCACAAGCTTCAGTAACCGACTCAATCAAGTGGAAGAAAGAGTATCAATGATTGAAGATCAGATGAATGAAATGAAGTGAGAAGAGAAGTCTAGAGAATAAAAAGGAGAAAGAAATGAACCAAGCCTCCAAGAAGTATGGGATTGTGTGAAAAGACCAAATCTACATCTGATTGGGGTGCCTGAAAGTGAGGGGGAAAATGGAACCAAGTTGGAAAACACTCTTCAGGATATCATCCAGGAGAACTTCCCCAACCTAGTAAGGCAGGCCAACATTCAAATTCAGGAAATACGGAGAACGCCACAAAGATACTCCTCAAGAAGAGCAACTCCAAGACACATAATTGTCAGATTCATCAAAGGTGAAATGAAGGAAAAACTGTTAAGGGCAGCCAGAGAGAAAGGTCGGGTTACCTATAAAGGGGAAGCCCATCAGACTGACAGCAGATCTCTTGGCAGAAACCCTATAAGCCAGAAGAGAGTGGGGGCCAATATTTAACATTCTTAAAGAAAAGAATTTTCAAACCAGAATTACATATCCAGCCAAACTAAGTTTCATCAGTGAAGGAGAAATAAAATCCTTTACAGACAAGCAAATGCTTAGAGATTTTGTTACCACCAGGCCGGCCCTACAAGACATCCTCAAGGAAGCACTAAACAGAGAAAGGAAAAACTGGTACCAGCCATTGCAAAAACATGCCAAATGTAAAGAGCATCGATGCTAGGAAGAACCTGCATCAACTAACGAGCAAAAAAACCAGTTAATATCACAATGACAGGATCAAGTTCACACATAACAATATTAACCTTAAATGTAAATGGACTAAATGGTCCAATTAAAAAACACAGACTGGCAAATTGGATAAAGAGTCAAGACCCATCAGTTTGCTGTATTCAGGAGACCCATCTCACATGCAGAGACACACATAGCCTCAAATTAAAGGGATGGAGGAAGATCTACCAAGCAAATGGAAAACAAAGAGAAGCAGGGGTTGCAATCCTAGTCTCTAATAAAA
>NW_012111253.1:42083-69816 GCF_000951035.1 Colobus angolensis palliatus
GGAGGGATGGCATTGGGAGTTATACCTGATGTAAATGACGAGTTGATGGGTGCTGACGAGTTGATGGGTGCAGCACACCAACATGGTACAAGTATACATACGTAACAAATCTGCACGTTGTGCACATGTACCCTAGAACTTAAAGTATAATAAAAATAAAATAAAATAAAATGTGATCAATCCATACAGTGGAATATTATTTGGCAATAAAAAGTAATGAAGTACTGATACCTACTACAAGGTGAATGAACTTTGAAAACATTATGACGTGAAAGAAACCAGACACAAAAGACCACTTACCATGTGATTCTGTTTATATCAAATGTCCAGACATTTTAAAAGTCTATAGGCAAATTTCCAGAATAACAAATGCATCTCTTGTACACTTTAAATGGGTGAATTTTATGAAATATTAATTACATCTCAAAAAAATTTTAAATATCAGAAATGAATTCTACAGGTCTAGCAAATGGTAGACATCTGTTTTAGTTAGTTTGTGTTGCTATAAAAGGAACACCTGAGGCTGGGAAATTTATAAAGAAAAGAGGTTTACTTGGCTCATAGCTCCACAGGCCATGCAAGAAGCACAGCGCTGATGTCTGCATCTGGTGAGGGCCTCAGGCTGCTTCCATTCACAGCAGAAGGGGAAGGGGAGCTGGTGTGCAGAAATCACCTGCTGAAAGAGGAGGCAAGAGCGAGGAGGAAGATGCCAAGCTCTTTCTAACAACCAGCTCCTAAGGGAACTTTCTCAGGACCTAATAGAGCAAGAACTCATTTATTATCTTGTGGAGGGCACTAAGTCATTCAGGAGAGATCCACCCCCACGAACCAAACACCTCCCACCAGGCCCTGCCTCCAACACTAGGAATCAAATTTCAACATAAGACTTCATGGGGCCAAGCAAACCATGTCCAAATCATAACAGCAACCAATAAATGTTTTCCGAATGAAAAAATGAAGGAATTAATGGATTTATATTGACAAGAGTTACAAACTATGCCTTAGTGAACTTCAGTGAAACATCATTATTTTTACTAGGAATTTGAGATGGATGAGAACTAAGGCAGACACAAAATTGAGTTTTGCAAAAGTAATATCAATACCTCTGGGATGTACCAAACAATTCAGACAAAATAGCCCTGGGATTGTTTATTTTATGTTCAACCATCTCAGCCACCAGTAAATAATATTCCCCTATAGAGATACCTAGCATGACGATGTGAAAAATTAGTGAAAATCACTGACTTCTATCTTCAGAATTCTTTAAGATGCCTTCATATTTACTCTTCAGATCTATGCAGCTGTCATTATTCCTAGTTCATCAACCTCTATTGATCTCCAAGTTGGCCTCAAATCCATGCTTAAAGCTTCTAAATCTAGCCTCATGCCTGCCTTTTGCTTTTATGACCAATCTTGGACGTGCATCTTGGTCTCAAATAAAGCACTATCCCTCAGAGTTTAGCCTCTGGCCTCATACACAACAGCTATGAAAAAGAGATATTACACCCCAAACTAGCCTCCCCTACAGGACAGTGTGATCAAGCATTATTCCAGAAAGCAACTTCCTCCCAAGGCCTTAACCTCATTATTCCAGAAAGCAACTCCCTCCCAAGGTTTCAACCTATCACTGTGCATGAAGATAGCAGGTGATGTAGCACCTTCAAATTCCTACATGCAAGGATTAGACAAATAGAAAACAGAGGAAGTGTAATATTTCAGAAACCCTGTAGATCTAAACTCATCATAGAAATTATACCCCAAGAATAAAAAGAAAATTTATCAGTCCTTCTCCAATTTAACATTGATGACACATAGTCATCTATCCCATCTACCTATTCCATGAATGTCAACGTACAAGCAACTAGAATCAGAAGCCCAATTCTTGAAGAAGGCTATCCTATACTTAATGCTAACTACCAGCCAACATAATATTGGACATGAAATGCTTTCATGAACTACTACTCCTAGGGAGATGTTTAATAGAGTTATGTTGGAAGTATCACTGTGTTGTAGAATCAGATGATTAATTACCTTTTGGCATCCAAAAAGGGGGTGAATTGCTACCAAAAGAAACAGCATAAAAATCTTCCCCCTTTTAACCCTAGAGTAAAATTTGTGAAACCAGTCTGCACATTAGAATCACTAGGGAGCTTTAAAAATGTATTGATGCCCAAGTTTCACTCCCAGAGATTCTGATTAGTCTTGGATGGGACCTGGGCATCTGTATGTTTTAAAACCTCCCCTGGCCGAGCGCGGTGGCTCATGCCTGTAATCCCAACACTTTAGGAGGCCAAGGTGAGTGTAATTTAACAGAGTGCCATAGACACTCTGATCACCTGAGGTCAGGAGTTCAAGACCAGCCTGGGCAACATGGTGAAACCTCATCTCTACTAAAAAAACAAAAAGTAGCCAGGCGTGGTGGCACATGCCTGCAATCCCAGCTCCTTGGGAGGCCAAGGCACAAGAATCGCTTGAACGCAGGGGACAGAGGCTGCAGTGAGCCGAGATCACGCCATTGCACTCCAGCTTAGGTGACGGAGAAAGACTCCTCTTCAAAAAATTTAATAATAAGTAAGTAAATAAATAAAACCTCCCCCAAGTGATTCTGATGGTCAGCCAGTGTTCAGAAATGCTGCCATAGAGTATTGGAGAATAAAGACCCAGAACAGAGAATTAAAAATAGGATGGGGCACTCTGGTAATGGAACATTAGACCCAACAAACCCCAGTGTTAACATCAAGCATATGGTGAACATGTTACTGGACAAATTTAGTGCATCAAAATTCTGTACTGAAAGTGAACTTAGAGCATTTGTAGATGCAAAGACTAAGAACTGTGTACAAATCCTGATAAGGCCACAATGTGAAATAAGCAAGGGACATTCTAATGCAAACATGGAGAAATGCAGGGAAGGCAACGCCAGACTGGATAAGAACCAAAACTATTTGACTTTTCAGAGTTATCATCACATATTGGGCAGGGCGTGATGGCTCATGCCTGTCATCCCAGCACTTTGGAAGGCCGAGGCAGGTGGGTCACTTGAGGCCAGGAGTTCAAGACCAGGCTGGCCAACATAGTGAAATCCCGTCTCTTCTGAAAATACAAAAATTAGCCAGGCATGGTGGCACACACCTGTAATCCCAGCTACTCGGGAGACTGAGGAAGGAAAATCACTTGAACCCGGGAGGCGGATATTGCAATGAGCTGAGATCACATCACTGCACTCCAGCCCGGGGAACAGAGAAATATTCCATCTCAAAAAAAAAAGAGTTATCTTCACATACTGAGGAGGAACTTGAACTGGTATCAGAATCCCATGTAATAATATTTTATTCTGCAGGAGTTGGATTTTATGAAAAAATATAATATTTTACACATATTTATGTGTGGATGTGTTTGATTAGGAACATTAGTTCTTGTTTCAGAGTATGGATTCTGAACTTTTGTCATCATCCTCCAAAAGTCCCATAAAAATTATTATATGTAAGTAGTTGGACTCTGCTTGACTGAACCAAGACTTGGTGCTCAAATGGACAAAACAAATAAGAACTCTATTTTAATAAAACTTTACTCTGTCTATGGCACTCTGTTAAATTACACTCACTGAAGGCATCTTGAAAGATCCCTTCTCAAGTCTTGCTCTAGCAAATGCAGGCTGTAGACTTTAAGCCTTGAGATCATCAAGTCCTTGGTTTCTCTGCTTTTTAAAATGCTTTCAAAGTTATTTGGTATGATTTCAGTAATATCAAGATAAAATACTAGTTTTATCTAAAATGTCTGGGAAAGCTCATCCTAAGTAAAGAGACTGCGTAAACTCTTTTTCCATAATTCCTAAAACATGGCTTGAGGTTGCTCAATGAAACAAGCCTTTTGTTTTAATATTTTCCAGCCAAGAGGTTTTAGAAAATTGAGAAGATTCTGAGCAAACTCATTTTATTTTAAAATGCTTTGGGGTTCAGAGAGGGAACAGGACCAAGTTGGCACTCTTCAAGGCAAAAGAAACATTTTGGTTCCAAAAGAGGGGTGAGTCCAGTAAGAAAGGACAATGATTCTCTTGTACTAAAACCTGCCACAGAGGAAGCACACTTGGGGGGTCACTTCTCACACTGTCCTGCCTGATCAACTTTCAAAAGAGAGAGAGAAAACAGAGGGGTTGCAGAAACTGTACACCACAATGCGCTGGAAGACCTCATCCATCAGATAACAGCTCACACGTTCCTGACTGTGTCATAAAGACACTAGACTTTCTGCTATTTTTGCCGTAGCTTCCCCCAATCTACTGTTTGCCCCACCTGTGTTTAGTTGTGACTTTTTAAAAATTAATTTTTAACATCTTGTAATATTTCCCCAGTAATAAACATGTTCCTTTGTTCCTTTCAGATCTCTTTATTTTTTTCTGAGCTTAGAAAGTCATCTATACTTCAGAGTTTTAATACATATTCAGCATGTTTTCTCCTGTGGTTGATTTATACTCAGTAGATGTATTTATTATTATTACAAATATTCATCTTATTTTTGGTAGGCATGAATCTAATTTTTCAAGTTACCAACTATTAATAAATGCCATATTTTAAATATTTTTATTACAAAAGAAGTACTCATAAACATTGAAACCATACAGTTTATGAAGAAAATATTACTAATATCTCTCCATTGTTCTTCTGTTCCCATTATCTTGAGGCAAACACTATCACCCACAAAGAATGTATTTTTCCACATCTCTATGAGTTACAAATACATAAATATGTGTGTATACACATATACAGGTTTTTCTAATAAAAATAGTGTTTTGTATGCTCAAATTTGCCCAAGAAAATGCCCCAAAATATAACAAGATCTAACTAGCTGTTTCCTCCTGTTGTCACTTGTTCAAACCTTAATCTCATTAAGATCAACAACTACCTCCCCACTGTCAAATCCAATGGCCACTTTTCAGTCTTTACCTCATTTTACCATCTCACATATAGCACCTTACAACCTAAGCCCAGCCTTCTTTTCCTAAGTCCTTTAACTCTCTTGCCACACTACCTCGTCTCATTCTCATTATTTCCCCCACTTTCTCTTTGATTCTCCTTCTTTATCACTTTATACTCTCACTGACATAACTGATCAACTGATCATTGCCCATGATACTCAAGATGAGGAAAAAGTATAAAATATGATGTTTCTGACCTACTTTTTAGAAGGTGAGGAACATGAAAAGCATTTCATTGTCTTGGACCCTAAGGTAGTTATATAAGTGATACCACTAGCTGTTTTAGAATAGTACTGTGGACTAAAATGCCAAGTCCAAATGAGAAACAGTTCAAATATCATGTGTGTGAAAGGAAGCTCCAAATGGCTCAAAACATCAGAGAATAATTTATGCTTTTTTTCTTTTTTACTTTTATTTTAAGTTCAGGGGTACATGTGTAGACTTGTTACATAGGTAAACCTGTGTCATAGGGATTTGTTGTACAAATTGTTTCATCACCCAGGTATTAAGCCTAGTACCCATTAGTTATTTTTCCTGGTCCTCTTTCTCCTCCTCCCAGCCAATACCCTCCATACAAATTGTTTCATCACCCAGGTATTAAGCCTAGTACCCATTAATTATTTTTCCCGATCCTCTTTCTCCTCCTCCCAGCCAATACCCTCCAAAAGGCCCCAGTGTGTGCTGTTCCCCTCTATGTGTCCATGTATTATCATCATTTAGCCCCTGCTTGTAAGTGAGAACCCATGCAAGAACCAATGACAAGTTGCCTCACAGCTACTTTGTCTTTACTGAATTCAATAATCATTTGGTGAAGGTCTATTATGTCCTGAATTCTGACCAGAGGACTAGAGAACAAGGGGGTAAAATGTGACTTGCACCTTGAGGGATAAGAAGGGCATTGCTGGATGTATTAGTCCATTTTCACACTGCTGATAAAGACATACCTGAGACTGTGTAATTTATAATGAAAAAGAGAAAAAGACTCACAGTTCCACATGGCTGGAGAGGCCTCACAATCATGGCAGAAGGCTAAAGGCGTGTCTTACATGGCAGCAGACAAGAGAGAATGAGAGAGAGGTGAAAGCAGAAACCCCTTATAAAACCATCAGATCTTGTGAGACTTATTCACTACCATAAGATCAGTATTGGGGAAGCTGCCCTCATGATTCAATATCTCCCACCAGGTCCCTACCACAACATGTGAGAATTATGGGAGCTACGATTAAAGATGGAATTTGGGTGGGAACACAGAGCCAGACCATATCATTCTGCCCCTGGTCCCTCTCAAATCTCACGTCCTCACATTTCAAAACCAATCATGCCTTCCCAACAGTCCCCTAAAGTCTTAAGTCATTTCAGCATTAACTCAAAAGACCACAGTCCAAAGTGTCATCAGAGACAAGGCAAGTCCCTTCTGCCTACAAGCCTGTAAAATTAAGAGCAAGTTAGTTACTTCCTAGATACAATGGAGGTACAGGCATTGGATAAATACACCCATTACAAAAGAAAGAAATTGGCCAAAATGAACTAAAGGCACCATGCAAGTCTGAAATTCAGTAGAGCAGTCATATCTTAAAGTTCCAAAATGTGAAATTCAGCAAAGCAGTCAAATCTTAAAGCTCCAAAATCACCTCCTTAGACTTCTTGTATCACATCCACAGCATGCTGATGCAAGAGGGGTTCCCATGGTCTTGGGCAGCTCCGCCCCTATGACTTTGCAGAGTACAGCCTCCTTCCTGGCTGCTTTCATGGGCTGGCATTGAGTGTCTGCAGCTTTTTCAGGTGCATGGTGCAAGCTGTCACTGGATCTATCATTCAAGGGTCTGGAGGATGATGGTCCTCTTCTCACAGCTCCACTAGACAGCACCCCAGTGGGGACTCTGTGTAGGGGCTTCAACCCCACATTTCCTTTCTGCACTTCTCTAGCAGAGGTTCTCCATAAGGGCTCCACCCCTGCAGCAAACCTGTGCCTGGACAGCCAGGTGTTTCCATACATCCTCTGAGACCTAGGTGGAGGTTCCCAAACCTCAATTCTTGACTTCTGTGCACCCACTGGCTCAACACCTCATGAAAGCTGCCAAGGCTTGAGCTTGAACACTCTGAAGCCATGGCCCAACCTGTAGCTTGGACCCTTTTAACCAAGGTTGGAGTGACAGGGATGTAGGGCACCAAATCCCTAGGCTGCACACAGCAGGGGGGCCCTGGGCCCAGCCCATGAAACCATTTATTCCTCCTAGGCCTCTAGGGCTGTGATGAGAGGGGCTGCCACAAAGGTCTCTGACATGCCCTGGAGACATTTTCCCCATTGTCCTAAGGATTAACATTTGGCTCCTCGTTACATATGCAAATTTCTGCAGCTGGCTTGAATTTCTCTGCAGAAAATGGGTTTTTCTTTTCCATCTCATCTTCAGGCTGTGAATTTTCCAAACTTTTATGTGCTCTGTATCCCTTTTAAAACTGAATGCTTTTAACAGCACCCAAGTCACATCTCGAATATTTTGCTGCTTAGAAATTTCTTCTGCCAGATACCCTAAATCATCTCCCTCAAATTCAAAGTCCCTCTAGGGCAGGGGTAAAATGCCTCCAGCCTTTTGCTGAAACATAGCAAGAGTCACCTTTACTCCAATTCCCAAAAAGTTCCTCATCTCCATCTGAGACCACCTCAGCATGGATTTCATTGTCCATATCATTATCAGCATTTTGGTCAAAGCCATTCAACAAGTCTCTAGGAAATTAACTTTCCCACATTTTCCTGTCTTCTTCTGAGCCCTCCAAACTGTTTCAACCTCTGCCTGTTACCCAGCTCCAAAATTGTATCCACATTTTTGGGTATCTTTACAGCAGCACCCCACTCTACCAGTACCAATTTGCTGTATTAGTCCATTTTCCTGCTGCTGATAAAGACATACCCAAGACTGAGTAATTTATAAAGAAAAAGAGGTTTAATGGATTCACAGTTCCACGTGGCCAGGGAGGCCTCACAATTGTGAAAGAAGGCAAAAGACACATCTTACATGGCATCAGACAAGAGAAAATGAGAGAGGAACAATAATGGAAACCTCTTACAAAACCATCAGATCTCGTGAGACTTACTCACTACCATGAGAAAAGTATGGAGGAAGCTTTCCCCATGATTCAATTATCTCCCACCAGGCCCCTCCCGCAACACATGAGAATTATGAAAGCTACAATTCAAGATGGGATTTGGGTGGGGATACAGAGCCAAACCATATCACCAGGTGAGTGCATTGGGAGAATGTTTCAGTTATCATACAAATGAAAGAGACCCCAGATTTGTATTTCCACTATGATCTCTCTATTACCAATGACCAGGTAGGCATCTGCACTGGATGTCTCATGTTTTCAATTCTAGGTTTGCCCCACAAAGCTTCCTCTAATCTGTCATACCTATCCCAGTTGGTAGTCCCTCCCAACAAGTTGCTGCAACAGCCAGAAACCTTCAAGTATCTTTGTCACTTAATCTTTCTAACCTTTTGTACCAAGTATCATTGACTTGGCCACTAACATTGGTCCTCTCTTAAGTATTCCACAGCCAGAGTCTTAGTGTGAGACCACCTCACGTATTATCTAAATGATTGCAGATCATCCTGTTTCCAGTCTCTTCTATTTCCAAACCATCCTCTATGATACTATGCAAATGAATTTTCAAAAATGGTAAATCTCCTTGTGTTAGCCCTCTCATCAGGCCATTCACTGAGTCCTCTTGCCTATAGGACATACATGAACTCCTCGTCAGATAATACAGTCTGGTTTCAGTTAGCTCTTTAGACTAATCTCTAGTCACTTCTCTTGTTCAAACTGTATTCTAATAACACAAGCTGTACCCAGCTTCTCAAACAAGTCATTATGTTCTCAATCTACTTTCTATGTCTTTTTCTTCCCCCTCAAAAAAAAAAAAAAGAAACAGAAAACAGGAATACTTAAAATTTATTGAGTATGCGCTATGTGTCTTGCCTTTGTTACTCTTTTAATCTTCATAAAATCCCTGTAAGGTAAGCACTATTGCTATTTTTTACAGATAAGGAAACTTGTTTCTCAAAGACATTCTTCCAATTTACTCACTCAGTAATGCCCTTCTTATCCTTCAAGGTATAAATCACATTTTATCATCTAGTTTATAGCCTTCCAGTTAGAATTCAAAGCATAATAGACAATCAACAAATAATTATTAAATTTAATAAAGACAAAGTAGCTGTAAAGCAATTTGACATTTGTTCTTGCATGAAATTAAGAGTGAATTTATCTACTGAAATTTTGAGTAATGTAGAGCTTTCTCCCCCACACATGATATTTGAACAGTTTCTCATTTGGACTAGGCATTTGTGTCAACAGTACTATTCTAAAACAGCTAGTCATATGGCTTACATAACTACCTCAAGATCCAGAGACAATGGAAATACCTTTTATGTTCATCACCTTCTGAGAAGTAAGTCAGAAACACCATATTTTACACTTTTTCCTCATCTTGAGTATAAAGATAACCACTACTTCCCATTGCCCCAAAATGTCCCTTGTGAAGAGGAAGAGCATGGCTAAACTGGCTATACTCCCAGCATTACAGAAGAATGAGACTGGCTCTACCTTTTACCACTGCATACTTCAGCTCGGGCAAAGAAAACCCCTGGCCTTCTCTAGCCATCTTCCTTCTCACAGATGAAGACCTTCCTGGAGCCAAGGGTATAGGCTCACTCTCAACCTGCATCTCTCCCTCTAGACCAGGCTTCTTGCACCTGGACCCCAAAATTCTCTGCCAAAGTGTCCCTGAGCTCACGTCTAGAGCCAGAGAAGGCCTCTTCCCTAGGCCCTGTCTCCTGAGGGCAGACCACACCAATGAAAAGAACATCCTTAGGCCCAGGGAATGGCCAAAAGAGAGCCATTTGTGGGGATGCGAATGGAGCTTGTAAATATGGGCTGGAGTTTCCACACACATGTGCATGAGACCTCTCATTGTATAAGACAGACCTAGAGTGAGAAGAGAAGGCAGAGCCAGAATACGGACTGGGGGACAGGTTCTCCCTGCTGCTATGTTCAGAAGCAAAACTTATAGAAGTCCAAGACCCCTGACCTTCCAAGTCATTATGAAGATATATTAGTCAAGGTAGGTGGACAGAAGGTATGTTACTAGCTTGAAGTATGACTTGTAAATATTTAGATAGCATAGCATGTGGGCACTCACTTGTATCCTTGCACTGGGCTCCACCAATTTTAGAAGTGGGCCTGAACTTACACCTACAGAGAACTGTATGGGTAGTGCAGGTCTTTGGTGCACGCAACAGAGAAAGCGAGCAGAGGCAGTATCAAGAGTCAGGCAGGCAAAGGGGGAAGAGTAGTGAAAGTCTCTGCACACACATGGCATATCCAGGAATTAGCTCTTAGATAAAACAGATACGAAAAATGAATTCTGAGTGTAGAGCTAAGTTTTGAGTCTCAACTAGAGATGGCATGAGGAAGCAGCCATGAAGAGTCCTAAGAAAGAAGTCTGGGCCAGCATCCAGGAGAACATGCCAAGCAGGAAGAAATAGGCAGGAAGCCAATTCCACACCAGGCATCTTCTGACTCTGGGAGTGCCACTCATGATGCTTACAATGTGAATGGTGCCCTGGGGTTTGTACAATGCTGCAGCAAGGCATAAAGGCTAGCAACAATAATTCCTTGTTTCTACAAATATAGGATGACCCTCCAAGTGACAGCAATGCCAGCTATTCCTCTTGTGCTTGTGTCAATGAATATCAATGAATAGGGCCTGCAGTATAAGATTCTAGCAACAGAAGTCTCCAGAGGTTGTGGGAACTGTTGACTGGGCCCTTGCTGAAATAAGATTACATCAACCACTTGTAAATGCCAAATTCCACAATGGTAGGAAGGCCAACTGAGTAAAAGCTGATTGGGTATTCTGTCTAGCCTGTTCCATATCCCAAGAGAAATGAAGCAGGGGACATCCTTTCTAAATCATGCTCAAAATCAAGAAACACAGATAAGTCAATGCCCAGTTCTGTCTAAAGACAGAAAATTTTCCAGTCAGAACATACATGCTAACAGAAAACTCCTTGGACAATCTCTCAGGAATTGCAATGTGTGACAGAACGTATGTTAGTGAAGCTAAGTGTAATCAAAGCATTGATTCTGGAATCACAAATCCAGGTTCCTGGATAGTAAGCAACAGAAACTAACTAAAGCTAGTGTAAGTAAAAATGATGATGATGATGATGATGATGATGATGATTGATGATGATGGAATGATTTGGAGGAGCTCTCTGAATTGAAGAGGAGTCTAGCCAATCAGACTTGGAAAAGAGAAACCCTATAAACACACCAAGGGATCTCATTTAGAAAAAATCTTAGGATACTAGAAGGGTGGATGAGTTTCAATGATTCTCTGTACTTTTTTCCTCTAGATACAGGAGTTGTATTTCAGGGGGAAGAAAAAAGCATTCAATTGGCCTAGTCAAGACTACTCATGTACCTAGTGTATAGGTACTAGGGAAAACAGGACACCTTGACCAACAGTCCTACAAAACTGCATCAAATAGGGAAAGTAAAATTCCCTCCCAAAAGAAGGTGAAATGGACACAAGGCCACCAAAAATTGGTAAAGGTCATTGCAGCTACTTATTACTTTTGTGAATTTAGGTACATCATTCACTCGCTTGGACTTTCTGCTAAAATGTGACATCACAGGTCAGAGATCTTTGTCTCACTTTCTCGTTGATGTATCCCAATTGCCTCAAGTGGAATCTGACACATGGAGGATGCTTCATGAATATCTGATGAAAGAATGACTCTCTCCAAGACTCAGTTCCCACATTTGAAATGGAGATGCCTTGTAGAGTCCCTAAAATGTCTAGTACATTGCTATAACAGAGTAACTGCTCAAAAAATTCTGATTATAGTTACTGTTTTTATTAGGATAAATATTACTAGAATAATTTGCTATAAACAACATAGAAAAATTTCACTGTTAATATATCCAGGTCACTCTATGGGATCCCAACACAAAACAAAAATTATTCATTATGAATTCAGTGAGGCCTGTTACTGAATCCTGGGACAAAGTAAATGATTTGACCGATGATGTAGTCATATGAACAGAAATGAAAGAGTGAACTTAAGAAGATTCACATTGGTGCCACACTTCGACTGCCAGACTCCCTGAAACTGCATGTTCTCAGGGAGCCTGGCAGTCTAAGAGTAGCACTAAGTGTCATTAGTGCCAGACCCAAAATATAATGACCTGATTATCTCTGGGCCTTCAATAATGATGTCATTCTTGTCTTTCATTCTTAGTTGATTTATTCTGCCTTACTACATAGCAGATATTCCAATAATTTTCATTAGTCTCTGCAAGACCCCATTTCTACCTGGACTCCAAATCATATTCCCCTTGCTTTTCCTGGGCATTATTTCAGCAATCATCTCGTCTTTACTGGGTCTTCAATCCCCAACCCACCCCCACCTTTTCAAGTTTCCCTTTTCTCAGACTACAAAACAGCTCACTATTCCCTTTCCTAAAACTACTTTTATGACATTTATTCCCCTTCAATTAGTGTACCTTTTCTGCCTTTGCTTTCATTGACAATCTGCTTTGCAAGTTCTCCACACTCAATCTCCTCTTCCCACTCACTCTTCAGTTCATTAAAACTGTCTCCTGCCCCCTCCACTCTTTTGAAGCTTTGAGACAGAAGTGGACCCTGCTGAGTGCTAGATCCATGTCTGCTACTTCCATGGCCCCCATCCCAGTCCCCTCTTCAGTATCTGACCATTCAATTCTTGCTGTATTTTCTGGCTTGTTCTCTCAGCAAACATACATTGAGTACCTACTAGTCACCATCCTGGGTACCAGAAATATAAAAGTGAATAAGATCTAAATGCAACAATGATCTAAATGGAATGTGGTATCCTGGCATGAATTCTAGAATAGTGAAAGGATATTTGTGGAAAACCTGGTGAAATCTGGATAAAGTCTGCAGTTTAATTAACAGCATTGTACTAATGTAACTTCTTAGTTTTAACAAATGTACCATGGTTATGTAAAATGATAATGTTAGGGGAAGCTGGGTGAAGGATATATGGGAATTTTCTATAATATCTTTGTAACTTTTCCATAAACTTAAAATTATTCCAAATTTTAAAAGTCTTAAAAATTGAGTAAGGTATGTTCCCTGCCTTCAGTGATCTCACAGTGACACAAAATCTTGGGATAAATGAGGTAAATAGTGGGTTAAAAAAAAAACTATGAACTACCAATTCTTCCTTTGAAAGTGAATGCAGAAGCCAATGTGCCTTTTTCCCCATCAGGGGAGTTGTGCAATTTTGTATGCGTCTATGTATCACACTGTAAGCATTTCATGAGGACAGGACAGAAGGGTATCCAAAGGTGAATTTTTACACAGCTCTAAATAATACCTTTTGAGGCTTTGGGAGGTCTCAGATTGATCGAAGCCAACCCTGGCTAAATCACTCCACTTTCTAAGAAGTTGAATTTAAACATATTACTTACATACTTTCTTTGTTCTTCTCAAGGCAAATAGTTTAATGTTTGAGGGAGTAGTAGCAGGCCAAATAGAGGTGATTTTTTTTTTTAAGCCTTCTTATTGTCTGGCTGCCAGGGTTCCTGGAAATGGGATTTTTAATGAGCTTTTTTTTTTTTTTCCTGGAGAAGACTTTGATGTGGTTGAAAATTTATTCTCTCTTGAGTGTAGGCAGGGCACCAATTAACCCACATAGAGTGCCCTTGCTGTCCTCCCAGCTTGGAGTTTATTACACTTACCATGTAGTGTATAAAGCTATTATCCCACTCCTTTGTGCTCCCCTCCTGTGGACTCAAAGCAATTTCTCAAGCAGCTTTCTGCTCTCTCTCAGTCTTCTAAATATTTCCTTTTTGCTTTTTATACATAAATAATCTTCTGATTGCAATGGAGCTGGAAGAGAGAGGAAAGGTGAAATAGGAGAGCTGCTTCTTCCACCAGCTGATTGAGCCAGGAATAATGGTGGTTTTAATCACTTCAAAATCCATTTATGCAGAACTTACAAGATGATAGACATAAAGGTACAAAGATGAATAAATAAGAAATGGGGATAAGGACTTGCGATTTTGTGGTGGAAAGTGTCACATACTGAACTACAGAACAAAGGAGAAAGAAATGAAGGCTACAATTATTTCCCTGCTTTTTTTTTTTTTTAAAGTGACAGTTACGTTAAAGAATTGTTTTTGTATACAATAGCATTGCTCTTGGTTAAATGGGAATAAAGCAATTCTGTGACTCTAAGACCTTCCGTCTGATGGTTGGAAAAAGAACTAAGAAAGTTAAAGAAAAGTAATTTAAATTTGAAAGTTGGAAGCATCAGGCCAAACTGTGCAGGGTCTCAAGTTGCCAGCATTCTCTTCTCCACTACTGCTCCAGTGTGCTGACTCAACATCTCTCTTCCTTCTCCATTTAGGGTTTCAGATTTTTCTTTTTAATAGAGACAGGATCTTGCTTTGTCGCCCAGACTGAAGTGCAGTGGTGTGATCATTGCTCACTGCTGCTTACACTCCGGAGCTCAACTTCCTGCCTCACCCTTCAGAGTAAATGGGACTATAGGTACACACCAGCAAGCCCAGTCAATTTTTTAGTTTTTTATAGAGATGATGGTCTCACTACGTGGCCCAGGCTGGTATGCTTTCAAGTCATCCTCCTGCCTCAGCCTCCCAAAGCACTGGGATTACAGGAATAAGCCACTATGCTTGGAGAGGAAATGAAAAAAAAGAAAAAAAACAATTTTCATTAAAAAGTTCAGTTCTGGCTGGGCACGGTGGCTCATGCCTCTAATCCCAGCACTTTGGGAGGCCAAGGCGAGCAGATCACCTGAGGTCAGAACTTTGAGAACAGCCTGGCTAACATGGTAAAGCCCTGTCTCTACTGAAAATACAAAAATTAGCCAGGCATGGTGGCATGTGCCTGTAATCTCAGCAACTCGGGAGGCTGAGGCAGGAGAATCGTTTGAACTCAGCAGGCAGAGGTTTCAGTGAGCCGCCGAGATCACCTCACTGCACTCCAGCCTGAGTGACAGAACAAGACTCCATCTCAAAAAAAAAAAAAAAAGGTTCAGTTTTCACTTTGGGAGGCCAAGGAGGGAGTATTGCTTGAGTTCAGAAGTTTGAGACAGCCTACATAGGGAATATAGTAAGGGAACATAGTAAGAATCCCATCTCTACAAAAAATTAAAAATTAGCCAGGCATGGTGGCTGGCACACAACTGTTGTCCCAGCTATTCAGGACGCTGAGATGGGAAGACGGTTTGAACCCAGGAGGTCAAGGCTGCAGTGAGCCATGATCATGCCACCGCACTCCAGCCTGGGTGACAGAGTGAGACCCTGTCTCAAAAAAAAAAAAAATAGTTAAAGAAGTTCAGACCTTCATGACATGGCAATACCTATCTGCAAGGAAGGCTGGTAGATGGAGTCTGTAGCTGAGCAGTCACCTGGCCTTCTGCAACTCCTATCACTAATAGGAAGGCGGAGAGAATGGATACTTGGGGAGAACTGGCAATCTCTGCTGGGGGGAAGAATGAAGAGAGTGAATGTCCTGTATTGAAATTTTTTTTCTTCAGTTTAGACCTCTTTCCTGGTCTGTAAGCCTATATATTCAAAATACATACAGACATTTTCACTTGGATATCCAACAGGCACTTGAAACAGCATACATGTGGCGAACACTGATGAATGTCCTCTAGTATTTGATCTCCGCTGATTCCTTTAATAATGGAACACCAGAATTTTAAATGGTACATAGCCGCCCAAGTGAAAACATTTACCACCCTCTCTTACATCTAGCTATGGCCTTTTGATTAAGATTGGCCAACAAATGTGAGCAGAGTGGATGTAAGCAGAAATGATGAGCTCAGCCTCTGAATCATTCCCCTAAAGAGAAGGTGTGTGTGCAGTGTGTCTATGATGGCCAGGGCTGGAGCAATTATCCCAGATCTTGCTATAGAAACCACATGTTGTGAATGACAGGAAAAAAAGGTAGAAGGAGCCTAGGTCTCCAAAAGTTTTCAGCTGCCTGAGCCGCCTATTCTGACATTTAGAGAACTGAAAGATAAACTTCATCTTTCTTTAAGCAATTGTATTTGGAGGTATCTATCATAACAACTCAACCAGGAACCCTAACTACCTCTCTAGTGCCCCTAAGTATATGACCACAAAAGTTTCTCAGTTTCCCAAGCCAGAACAAACAAGTCATCCCTGACTTCCTTTCTCTTCTTCATGTCCAATACTAAACATACCCATTTCTGTCCATTTTACCTCCAAAATATTTTAGTCCGTCTTTATTCTAATCTTAACTAACAATGCCTGGGTCCTGCTTCTCTTGTTTGGACATGTTTATAGTTGTTCTTCACACCTCTAGCCTTGTGTACTGTCAATCCATTCTTCCAAGCCACAAATGGAATCACACCTCCCTCTGTCTGAAATCCCTCAATGACTCCCCATTCTCTACAGGATCAAATCCAAGCTCTTTAGCAAGACACTCAAAGCTCTTCATGATGTGGCCCCTGTTCAGCCAGCTGATCTCTCATTATGGCCCCAACACACCACACTACTTTCTATATCAGCGCTTTTGCATATGCTATTGCTTCTGCCTGGAATGTCTCTGTACTTGTCTTCATGAAAAAAAAGAAAAAGTTTTCTTCTTTAAAACCTAGCCAGATACTGGCTCCAATGTGCTGCTGCTTCATTTTGTGCATGATTGGATTGTTACATTTCTCACATTCAGCAATACATTGTTCCTTTATATCCTGTAAGTTCATTGAAAGCCCAGGCTGGAGTGCAGTGGTGTGATCTTGGCTCACTGCCACCTCCGCCGCCTCCCAGGTTCAAGCAATTCTCCTGCCACAGCCTCCCGAGTAGCTGGGATTACAGGCATGCGTCATCATGCCTGGCTAATTTTTGTATTTTTAGTAGAGTCGGGGTTTCGCCATGTTAGCCAGGCTGTTTTTTGTTTTGTTTTGTTTTGTTTGAGGCAGGGTATTACTCTGTCACCCACGCCAGAATACAGCGGTGTGAAGTCAGCTCACTGCAACCTCTGCCTCCTGGGCTCCAGCGATCCTCCCACCTCAGCCTCCCGAGTAGCTGGGACCATAGGCAAGTGCCACCATGCCCAGCTAATTTTTTATGTTTTTAGTAAAGACAGGATCTCACTGTGTTGCCCAGGCTGGTCTCAAACTCCTGAGCTTAAGTGATCTGCCCACCTTGGCCTCCCAAAGTGCTGGAATTACAGGGATGAGCCACCACACCTGGTCATGAATCTTACTCATTTCTGAATAGCAAGTTGTGAGATTCAACATGAAATAGATTGATAGATGAATGGACAAATGGAAGAATGGATGAAAACAGCAAATGAAAGAAGATTAGAAAACAGATTGAAAATACAGTGTACCACCAGACCTGGCAGTAGCAGCTATCGCAGGCTGCCTTATGAGTAGCTGACTCTGAAACTCAGCTATCTAAAAGCAATCTTCAGCATCATCTAAAAGACATTTCCAGCTACCAACTGAACAGGGACCTTGGGACTATATTCATGCTTTCTCCTGAAAACAAAACAAAACAAAAAAAGGAACTCGGGAAACATAGGTTATGAACACAACCATGATCATTTTTTAACTTTCTAGAATTATTGCCTTGGTTATGTTTTGTGTGTCTCCTCACAGCAGGAAAACTCAAAGCTACAAAGACATATTTGCTTCCTTTCAGCACACACACAAAAAAAAAAGACAATAAGATCTGAAAATACTAAAGCTCATGCTGATGAAAATCTGAAGGCTATTCAACCCCAAAAGAGAAAGTAGGCAGTGGCAAGTAAGAATACAGTCTGAGTCCCTGGGGATTTGAGAGGACGATCAAAGTTCCCCTTAGGAAGCTCATCTTGTCCTTAACCAAGAGTTCCCAGAGTTTTCTGATGAGAGCTTTAAACACATGGAAGTCTACCTGCTCTTTTTGCAAATTCAGAATTGCAAATTAAACAGTATGTAGTTATGTAAGTTTATATAACTATCCAGTAGCAGGTTATGTAAGTTTACATAACGATCCAGTAGCAGAACTAAGACTATATTGTCAAAACACATAGAAACAAATGGACTCAGTGAAAACCATCCTGGAAATTACCAAACTACTTCAGAAAAAAAAAAAAAAAAAAAGATGTGTAAGGATTTTATGTAATAATAAAATCTCTTCAAAGCTCACAATATGCAACACAGATACTCTCCAAAAGCTTATGTGAAGGGTCGGGGGGAACTGGTGGTTTCAGTGGTACAGCATTGGAACATGCTCAGTCTAAATTCAGATGGGTTTGGGCATGACTGGATATTTGGTGGAATCGCCCATGCAGGGCTATTTACTAGAAAAGTGAGAAGCTTCTTTGCTAAAAACCCATCACAAGGAAAGGAAATATGTGGCACGCATGCTTAGGCCAAGCACACTGGGTAAGGACCAGAAGGAAGGTGTCATTTTCAGTAGAGCGTTGTATATGCAACTCAGATTTTTCTCCAGCACGATCCCTTTCCCCTAAGGGTCTGTGCTGGAGCCCTGTGGATACTAAATGATAAACAGAAAAGGGCTGGATTTAGACACCTATGAGGACACTAAAACACAAGGCAGAATTGCTCTTTAAAGAATTTAGTCCGTATAATGAGGTGTGGGTCAAAGGAACCGGAGAAAGGGCAAAAGGTATTTTCTGTAAGTAGCAAGCTGGCTTTAGGTGTAGGGAAGGAGGATTCAAGGGAGAACATCTCTCACTAGACCTGGGAATGTCAAGGACTTGAGAAATAAGCCAGACCAGCTTCCTCCCAGCATAGAGAAGAAAGACCACTTAAAAAACATACTGTGGTTATAGCCTATAATCAATTTTTGTGTTTTTCCTTTCTCTTTAAAAGTTTGTCATTAGCAATTTTTCATATGCTTTACAGCCTTCATGATTTTTCACCCACTTCACAATAGCCCATTAAATGACTATGCTGAGATTTGCTTAACCACCCCCCAAATTTAAACATTTGCACTGCTTCAAATGTTGTAAAGGATATATATCTTCATAGCCTTTCCCTGAATCAATGCATTCTAAATTCCCAGGAGGAGCTGGATATTGAGTCAAAGTAAATAAACAATTTTCATTCTCAATAAATACATATAATCAAATCAGCTTTCTATGATGATTTTTTTCCTTCAGAATGTGTTCTTACCAAAAATAAAAAACAGTCATTTTCATTACTTTCTCTTCAAATTTGGGGTATTGTCATTTTAAGAATTTCAACTTCTATCTTACAATTTTTCTTCTTTTCTTTGTTATCTCATTAAGTGGGGAGTGGCATCTTATTGCTTCCTTTCCCTTGATTTCCAATGGAGATTTTTTTTCACATTTACTTAACTTCATTATCTTTTGAAATTATCTTATTTCCTTTGATCCTTAAAATTCTGTTGAACTCTGCCCTCTAATAATTTTTCATAGGTTTTAGATAACTCTAAATACAATATTTAGACTTTGCGCCCAAGTACAAAAGGAATCATAGATGCAGATTATAAATGAATGTAAAATAATATCTATGTAAACAGTGCATAAAATAAGTTGCAGTTTTTATAATTTTATACTGTCTTATTGGACAAGGGGGGCTGATTACTGATGTAATCAATTGTTGATGCTTACTAATATGATGTATACTATTTCTGAACAAGATGGCAAAAGATGTAAGAACCTAAAAAATATTATGTATAGATTTTATATGAATGTATACACATAAAAGTACAACTCATGAATGAAAAACACATGTCATCATAATAATAGTTATCATTAAAGAGTAACTTCTAGGTGCCTGGAACTTTATTTAACAATTTTTTTTTTTTTTTTTTTTGAGACAGAGTCTTGCTCAGTCACCCAGGCTGAAGTGCAGTGGCACTATCTCGGCTTACTGCAGCCTCAACCTCCCGGCTCAAGTAATTCTCCCACCTCAGTCTCCCAACTAGCCAGGACTACAGGGACACGCCACCATGCCCAGTTATTTTTTATTTTTATTTTTTTTTAATCTTTTGTAGAGGAAGCATTTTGCCCTGTTGCCCAGGCTGGTCTCAAAACCTGGGCTTAAGCGATTCTTTTGCCTCAGCTTCCCAATGTATTGCGATTACAGGTGTGAATCACTGCACCTGGCCACAGATTTCTTATTCTTATAACAAGGTAGATTTTATGAATAAGGAAACTGAGGTTCAAGATCACACTGGCTAGCAAATGCTAGAGCAACAATTCAAACCCTGGTCAGTATGATTTCAAAGTCATAACCTTCCCAAGACGTTCTTCTTCACCACTGAGTTGCAAGGCCATAACACTCCATTTCCTGCTCAAGTCTTACATTCAGAATTTACATTCTGCGATGTGTAATTTTATGGTTAAAAAAAAAAAAAAGAATTGTGGCCGGGCATGGTGGCTCATGCCTGTAATCCAGCACTTTGGGAGGCCGATGAGGGTGGATCACGAGGTCAGGAGATCAAGACCATCCTGGCTAACACGGTGAAAGCCCATCTCTACTAAAAATACAAAAAATTAGCCGGGCGCAGTGGCGGGCGCCTGTAGTCCTAACTACTCAGGAGGTTGAGTCAGGAGAATGGCCTGAACCTGGGAGGCGGAGCTTGCAGTGAGCCGAGATAGCACCACTGCACTCCAACCTGGGCGACAGCACGAGACTCCGTCTCAAAAAAAAAGAATTGTAAGCTAGCTTGGGAATACGCGCAGTCAAATCAGATTCTAATTATCCAAATACCACAGAAATACTAAGACCCCGAAATTTTACATTTTGTTTCTACCTATCAAAGTATGCCCTAGATATTTTTGTTTCATTCAAAACAAGTAGAAATTCCACTTTCATATAAAGAACACCAACCAGAGTCTGTTAGGATGCGCTCTTTCTCCCAAGCGAGAGAGAGAAAATCTGCCTAAAGGCTTCTAGGATTCACAACATTTGCATAATAGCTTGACCACTGTTATCTAAATATTGACATTTTACCCTTTTATGGGATTTTTACATATTCTAGATTGAATGTAATAATTAAAAACATAAGCATCCTTTACAATTGGGAAGTGATTTCTCTGTTTTCCAGTTTTAAGGAAAATCTCATAGAATTAATATTATGCAACAGATAGTTCCTGCTTTAGTAGCTTAGGATATAAAACAAAGTTACTTATTTTTGAATCCTTCATCTCTCTTTAAAGCATGCCTTTTATTCTTCCTCCTTCAACACACCACTATCACATTCAAGATAAGTCCACCAATCTCAAGAATTTGCTGTTCAATTCAAAGCTTCATTCCTGGTTACAAATGCCTTTTAGAGAGAAAAAAAATAACTTTTATTTTAGGTTCAGGGGTATATGTGCAAGTTTGTTAAATAGGTAAACTCATGTCACAGAGGATTTTTTTACAGATTATTTTGTCACCCAGATGCTAAGCCTAGTATCCAATGGTTATTTTTTCTGATCCCCTCCCTCCTCCCACCCTTCACTCTCAAGTTGGCCCCAGCATCTATTGTTCCCTTCTTTGTGTCCATGTGTTGCCATCATTTAGCTCTCACTTATAAGTAAGAACAGGCAATATTTGATTTTCTGTTCCTGTGTTAGTTTGCTCAGGATAATGGCCAATGGAACAGAACAGAAAGCCCAGAAATAAGTCCACACACCTACAACCATCTGATCTTCGACAAAGCTGACTAAAACAAGCAATAAGGAAAAAACTCCCTATTCAATAAATGGTACTGGGATAACTGGCTAGTCATATGCAGAAGATTGGGCCTCTTCCTTACACCATATACAAAAATCAACTCAAAATGGATTAAAGACTTAAATGTACAACCCAAAACTATAAAAACCCTGGAAGACAATCTAGGCAATACCATTCCATACATAGAAACTGGCAAAGAGTTCATGACAAAGATACCAAAAGTAATTGCAACAAAAGCAAAAAGTGACAAATGGGATTTAATCAAACAGAGCTTCTGCACAGCAAAAGAAATAGAGAAAACAGACAACCTACAAAATGGGAGAAAATATTTGCAAACTATGCATCTGACGAAGGTCTAGTATCCAACATATATTAGGAATTTAAACAAATTTACAAGAAAAAAAACAAGCAACCCCATTAAAAAGTGGACAAAGGACACAAAACAGACACTTCAGAAGAAGATATAGATGTGTCCAACAAGCATTTGAAAAAAAAGCTCAATATCATTCATCATTAGAGAAATGCAAATCAAAACCACAATGAGAGACCATCTCACACCAGCCAGAATGGCTATTAATAACAAGTCAAAAAATAACAAATGCTGACAAGGTTGTGGAGAAAAGAGAACACTTATGCACAATTGGTGGGAGCATAAATCAGTTCAACCGTTATGGAACACAGTGTGATGATTCCTCACAGAGCTAGAAACAGAACTACCATTTGATCCAGCAATCCCATTACTGGATGTATACCCAAAGGAATAGAAATTGTTATAAAGATGCATGTACGCATATGTTCATTGCATCACTACTCACAATAGCAAAGATACGGAATTAACCTAAATGTGCATCAATGGTAGACTGGATAAAGAAAATGTGGTACATATACACCATGAAATACTAGGCAGCCATAAAAAAGAGCGAGATCATGTCCTTTGCAGGAACATGGATGCAGCCAGAGAGAAAATTTTGTCTACCAGATGGACCCATACTCTACTGCCTCTGGGGTTGACACTGCCACATGAGGTCACTAGTGAAGCCCAGATGGTTCAGTAACTTGGGTATGATCCAGCTTTTTTTCTTGCTAGATTTATGGTAAAATGGGCCCACACCTGTATCAAAATCTTGCAACCCATCAGTATTTTTTTTTTTTTTTAGACAGAGTCACACTCTGTTGCCCAGGCTGGAGTGCAGTGGCACAATCTTGGCTCACTGCAACCTCTGCCTCCCAGGTTCAAGTGATCCTATTGCCTCAGCGCCCCCAGTAGCTGGGATTACAGGCACACGCCACCATGCCCGGCTAATTTTTGTATTTTTAGTAGAGACGAAGTTTCGCTATGTTGGCCAGGCTGGTCTGGAACTCCTGACCTCAGGTTATCCACACGCCTCAGCCTCCCAAAGTGCTGGGATTACAGACATGAGCCACCGTGCCCAGCCAACCCATCAGTTTTGTGATAACTGTGGTCCACTCCCAGGCATAGACCCCTTAGCTCAGGCTTTTCTACCAATGGCAACAGATGTCATCTGAAGTTTATTCACCCAAGTAGTAGAGAACCAAGGCTAAAAGATAAGCAATATGTGTAGGCAGATTGTGAGTACCTGGACATCATTAACCAATAATTTACCACTTGTACAACTGTTGACTTCATTGGGCAAAAAGATAGAAGAAACACAGCCACATGCTTGGATGTGGTCCATATCATTTGGGTTCACAGATTCTTAGAGCTCTCAACCAATAGCCCAGACTCAACCCTGTGCCTTACTTATTTTGACCTTATACACACCCGCAAGCAGTCATTTTCCCCAGGAAACACTCAGCACAAGGATGACTAGATCCAAGGGGGTTTCAGATCTCAGCACCTGCTATCTAGGATTCATTCATTCTCTCTCTCCCTGTGTCCCTCTGTCTCTCTCTCTCTCTCTCCCTCCCCTCTTCCCCCACAGAGCCTGTGATCAGAATGTATAATTTCTTCTCACTCTCCAGATCTGCCCCCCCTTTCTAGCTTGTATATGGCTTTTTTTTCATGAAATATCCAACCATGTTAAAATTGAAAAAGTTTCTTTCAGAATCTGTTTTATATCAAATGAAATTAATCGTGATGAATTGTAAATGTGGCAATGAGCACATAAATTCTTATTGTCCTTAAGTCCATCCTGAGAATAGGTTCAAGAGTTTGAGATGTGATGAGACAAAACATGCTTTCAGACATGAGAATTTCAAAATTGTACAAGAAGATAATCAAAACTGTGAATGTATATTAAAGTTATGTACTTCAGCCACAGCAATATACATATACTCTGGCCCACTGTTCATGGTAAGAACTTGAATGAGTATTATCGGAGCTCTTCAAGGAATTGTATCTCACATTAAAAAAAAAAATGCTGTCTCCATAACAAGAAAGAAGCATTAGTACCTCCAAAAAGAGGACTCGGAACAGATGTAAGCTGTAGAAAGTTCAGAAAGTGACTACTAAGGGATCTTGATTTTTTATTTTTAAAAAATGAACAAGAGTCTGAAATGTTTGGCAACATATTAATGAAAGTCAGTCTGCATAAGTTCAATTGGGTACTGGAAATTGTTCCATGCGTTGCCAACAAAAACAGATGGAGAGTATCATTTCAAAGAAAGAGGTAATGAAACTTCCCTTGAAGGAATTGCTTAAGAAAAATGGTAACACTTGGTGACAGAGCAAGCTTTAAGAGCACACATCATGTGACATGTAAACGGAAGAAACACAAAACCAAAGACATGGAGTAAACTAGCTCACTTCATTCCTAATGCGTATCAATCTGTTACCTGGGAACACCAGCTTCTCACCTAGCCACCATCAGGTTATCAGGTCTCTCATGACATTGCCATTTAGAAGGAGAGAATGACCTGGCCATCTGCCTTATCTGAGGTCTATTCACCCAAGTGATGGAGAACCCCAAAATAAAAGGTAAGTAATACATGTAGGCAGATTATGAGAATCTGGACATCATGAACCTAATAATTTGCCAGCAGCTTAATCACTGCCTGGCCAGGTGCAGATTCCAGCACTTTGGGAGGCCAAGGTGGGCAGATCGCCTGAGGTCAAGAGTTCAAGACCAGTCTGACCAACATGGTGAAACCTCGTCTCTACTAAAATCAAAAAAAAAAAATTAGCCGGGTGTGGTGGTAGGCACCTATAATCCCAGCTACTCAAGAGGCAAGGCTGGGAGAAGTGCTGGAACCCAGAAGGTGGAGGTTGCAGTGAGCGAAGATCATGCCACTGTACTCCAGTCTAGGTGACAGAGTGAGACTCCATCTCAAAAAAAAAAAAAAAAATCACTGGCTCTATTAAAATAAAACTCCAATGGCAAGAAGATTCTTATGACTCATGGGTAAGGGGAATTTTCTCATTCCAGTAAACGAATTTCTGACACATATCCACAGCTGTTGTATAGCCATAATTAAGACTGGAAATTAGGGAGTTCAATTTGAGATGATAACCTATCATTAATCATTCAAAATAAATAAATGCTCCAAACAAAACACATCTTTGTGTGGCGTTTTAGAATAGGTAGGATAACAAATGTTACTGACTCCCTATCATCCTTGACCAACAACTCAAATAATTCAATCACTCTTTCCCACATCGATGCCCTGTTTCACGTGGTTTTCCCTTGTTGTCCACTATCAGCAATATCACTGACTCTGTTCCTCCATTTTATCCTTAATCTGCTAGCATCACTTCCAACACCAAAAGCCATTTGATCAATTTGTGTTTGTTCCATTATGGAACAGTTGAAAACTCATTCTAACTCTAGGCCATCAAACTGGGAAAACTGGCTCTAACCTGGTTTTGCTTCCACCTGCCTATATGGCCTTGAGTGAGTTACACCACTTTCTGGGTTGTCAATTTTCTCATTGTTAAAGTAAAAGATAGGACTAGATAACTCTAAGACCCCCAGCCAGTGATCATTCTTATTCTAAAACTCATACCAGTATCAAAGTGTTTCCAGCTCTTAAAGCACTTCCACTGCATTCATCATTGAATTTAGCCCTTATACAGGGCCAACCTATCTGGTTGGTAAGGTGGAAATTACTAGCCTCATTGTAGAATGAGGAAGATGGGGCTCAGCATTCAATAAGCTTACTGGTACCACACTGGTTCTTGGTAGCAGGTTTTCTGAGTCCTCTGTGCGTTTTCCATTTCACTGAGCTCTTCCATAACAGACTGGTAAGATGAATGGAAGCTCCCGATGGGCATGCTTGAGGGACGAGGACGGCCAGGGCTGTAGCTAACGACTGGGTTTTGTTGGCTGTCTGCCTTCAACCAGCCTTTTTCTTGATGAATGTCTGAATAAGGTGCACTGGCAGAATTCTGAGGAGGCACAAGAAGGGGATGAGGAGTTTCAGGCGAATGGTGGGAAAGAGAAAGTAAAAAGGGGAGAAATAGAGCAGCTGCTATGTGGAGTGAAACTAACTTTACAGAAGAAAGATGCTTACAGAAGACTTTTAGGGAGTTTTGTTCTAAGGTATGCACTGAAACCCTTCCCCCATCTTCACAAGAAAACAACAGTAAGGATCATCGTTTTTTAAACGTTTTTGAGTTAGACTTTTGTATTTGCATTGATTTTTAGATGTATGGATTTCTCCGATGAGTTCCAACATTTGGGTTATAATAAAAAGCAAAACACATTTACACTATTACCGTTACCAATGAGCCAAAATCAGGCAAAGCAAAAAGTACAGCCTCTCCCAGCTCCCTCACTCATCCCCCACCCCCGCCACACACACATACTGAAAGGATTTGTGAGTCATTATTGTGACCTAACAAATGTAATGCTTTTCTCATATTTTTACTGTAGAAACAGCAAATTATAGGCCCATTGACTGGCCAGTACACCTGGGAGATGTTGTTCAGTATAGATTGTGACAGATCAAATAACAACGTATAAAAATGCCCTTCCATCTGACCCCAACTGAGTGCTGAACCTGCAGGTGCTGAAACTGGTCCCCATTATCTGAATGTTAAGGATTCATCTGGAATGTGAGAAACCTCCAATGTCCTAAAAACGAATCTGCAGCATAAAACTAAGGAGAGGATTTGAATTTTCTGACCTAAATAAGTCTCCTTCAATCCCAAAATGTCTCCTAAAAGGCAGTATTTCCCAATCTGAGAAATTTGAGATTGTGGAGGGCTGCAAGTTGTCTGCAAATCAATATGGTATACACATTCTTTTCAACTACTAGGTACCTAAAATACAACCCCTTTCCTAACCAAACTTGAAAAGCTTGTAAATCCACTGGCATATGAAGAAACACAGTTAAGTCCAACTTAGTGTCAAATCAATGTAAAGAAATTTTTTGTATTTCATAGTTTTAATCTGTTTTCCGAATCCACTCATGAAATTTGCCATGCACAAGGAACAACACAGTATTCAGCTAATTTGTTTGGCAGATCAGTAAACTACTATTTCACCTTGGGCAATCGTTTTTTTAAAAAAGCACATTCAAAGGAATATGCTTTTAACTTCTGTAATACAATGGAAGCGAAGCAGAATATCACAAACTTCTTATTCAATATGGTAGAATTGTTACATAGAGAACATACAAATTCAGTATAATATAGTTACAGTGAAACTGTACAGTGAAGGTCTATTTCTTTGGATCCACACATGAGGAGAGGGAAACTTAAACTTTCTCAGTTCCTATTACTTTTATTTTTTTTTTTTTTTTTAGAGACAGGGTATGGTTCTGTCACCCAGGCTGGAGTGCAGTGGCTGGATCATAGCTCACTGCAGCCTCAAACTCCAGGGCTCAAGCAGTCCTCTCCTCTCAGCCTCCAAAGTAGCTAAGACTACAGACATGCACCACCATACCAAGCTAATATTTTTATTTTTATGTAGAGATAGGATCTCACTAGGTTGCCCAGACTGGTTTGAAACTCCTGGCCTTAAGCGATTCTCCCCACTCAGCCTCCCACAGCACTGGAATTGCAGTGGTGAGCTACTGTGCCTGGCCTATAATCTTTTTTTTTTTTTTT
>NW_012111253.1:70276-97098 GCF_000951035.1 Colobus angolensis palliatus
GAGCTTGCAGCGAGTTGAGATCGCGCCACTGTACTCTAGCCTGGGAGACAAAGCAAGGCTCCGTCTCAAAAAAGAGAAGAGATAAATAAACTGAAGCTCTGAAGGTGAAGTTAAATGTGTAAGGTCATTCAACTATTACATAATTGAGTGTTATTTACACTTGAGGTTCTCTAATGATTAGTCTCCTGTGCTTTTTCACTAGACTACAATGCCACCTTTTACTCGATCATAATGACTGTTACCAAGATGAGTTATATGTTCAACAAGGTACAAATATGGACACAATTTGTCTTAGGTTTACCTCATTTTCTTTTGCCTTAGTAAAAGCTCTGATTTAGTAGGTCTGTGGTGAGACCTCTGTCTCTACAAAAATTTTAAAAGTTAGCTGGATATAGAAGCACGTGCCTATAATCCCAGCTACTCAGGAGGCTGAGGTAGGAAGCTCTCCTGAGCCCGGGAGCTCAAAGTTATAGTGAGCTATGATTACACCACTGCACTCCATCCTGGGCAACAGACTGAGATCCTGTTTCAAAAAAAAATTAAATTAAATTAATTCGTTGCATAGAAAAGGAAAGCTTTTAAGCAAAAACGTACTTTCGTAAGATAACATATGATTACCCATAAGATAACAGATGAAGTAATGAGGAAGAAGAACACAGAGGAAAGGGAAGAGAAGCAGTGTGTGCTTTTTACTCCCAAATGTAAACTGATCCCAGCAGAAGCCAATGACAAGAGCCAAACAGAAAATTATCATGCTCCCAGAACTACACCCCCATCTCCACCTTCTACCATGTATCCAAACCCTACACTAATGTTCATTCTAGTTCCTTACTCAAATTTTATCTTATAGTTTTGATCCACTCAATTCCTATCACATAAACACACTTATGAAAATATGTGTGAGGCGGGGCATGGTGCCTCACACCTGTAATCTCAGCAGTTTGGGAGGCCAAGGCAGGTGAATCACCTGAGGTCAGGAGTTCAAGGCCAGTCTGGACAATATGGTGAAACCCTGTCTCTACTAAAAATACAAACATTAGCCGGGTATGGTGGTGCATGCCTGTAATCTCAGCTACTCAGGAGGCTGAGGCAGGAGAATTGCTTGAACCCAGGAGGCAGAGGTTGCAGTAAGCCAAGATCACACCACTGCACTCCAACCTGGGTGACAGAGGGAGACTCTGTCTCAAAAAAAAAAAAAAAAAAGTGTGATATGAAAAAGTCCTTTCTTAGTGGAACTGGATGTTCCTTAAGTTTTGTCTTTCACCTTGAGATGTCAGTCCCACTGCTGTCCACAATGTTTCCGCCATGGACATTCTCAAGTCCTGTGCCCCGCTTCCAGCCAATCAATGCCCTTAGATTCCCTTTGCAGAAGCTATCAAATCCTGGAGCATTCATTGGAACAGTTGTATTTTAGATGCTGTCACAAGGGAGTAAGTAGAAACCAAAGGAGCTGAAACTTCATCAACCTCTAAGCTGACTCACTCTTTATTTCAGAGTTCAGATACAAGTCATACTTATTTCGCTTTACCTAAGCACATCTTCATGGTAGCTGGCTCATTTTTGTTCAAGTAATTTACATCCATTTCCTCTTATTAAGTCATTTGCCCCTCCTTCAAGTCTTTTTAGGCAGTTAGTAGTCCATTATTTTCTCTTGGGACCTATTTCCTTCAGCTTTTATACTTTTTGGTACTCTAATATCCTGAAACAGCAAAGTTTCCAAAGTGACTAACTTAACCTAAGATGTTACTCATACATCAGAGGACTCATTTTCAGAAATGTCTTAAACAGCTTGCTCCTTTCTTCAAATAAATTTTAATGCAGACACTTGATATATAAAATAGGTAAGTGTGGAGTGCCCCAGTTTTCAGGATAAGAGAACTCAGACGGGTAGGCTTGTGCTCATTCTTGACCCCCAAGGCTGGCCAGAAGGATCTTTCTAGAAATCTAGGAACCTGTAGAGCACATTTTAAAAACACTTGTGCTAACAGAATCTGAATTATTTAAATACTATATATGTGTATATGTGTGTAGATAGATAGAAGATAGACAGATAGATAGGTAGGTAGGTAAATATATAGATAGATAAACTTCTACCCTGATTTGTAGACCATACCATGCCTGGAGAGATCTAAATATTCAAAATTAAATGAACAACAAATAAATCAATATAGAATCAATGAAAAGACAGTGCAACAAAGAAGGAAGCCAAATATAAGGCATGAAAGCTCAGGAGAAAAGTAGACTCTAAAAAAATAATAAAATGACTTCCAGAAGAATCAGAAGAAAATTATAATAACAGTTTCCTAGTGTTCCCAGAGTTATAAGAAGACATGACCTTTGTAAAACAGAAACTCCAAGTTTGAATGGGGAATATAGTTTAATGAAGAAAGAGATGCACAAGGAACTAGCTGAAATGAGAAAAACAAGTACAAAAAAATTCTAAATCTCCATTGAAGAAGGTAATGAGCAAATGTGACACTGAGTAAAACTGAAACAATGATATTGAAGACAAACTTGAGAATCTATCACTGCACAGAGAGAAAATAAGAACAAAAATTAAACAATGACAGGAAAAATAATATTTTTAAAAACAGAAAAGTCAGAAACATTAGGATCCAAAAACGAAATGAACAAAAAACATAAAAGAAAGAAAAAAAATCTCTGGAATTAAAAAAATAGAAATTCTGAGTCTATTCAAAAACAGCATTCAGCATGTTCTGGGAAAAATTATTGAACTAGAAACCCAACACAAAAGGCAAACTATTTTAATTACATGAATTAAAAAATACTATAGAGTACAAGAAGAACAAAAGTTTATCTAGAAATGGAAAAAATTCCAGCTTCATCACATGTAAATTCCAGAAGAAAATGGAAGTGTGTCTGCCAGATTTTGAGGGGAAAAACATAGTGAACTAAAATTCTAAACTTTGTCAACTTTCACAAACAAAAGCAACAGAAAAAACTTCTCATGCAAAGATACAGCAAGAATTCCACAAATGCACCTTTGATAGAAATGTCTTAAACCACATTCTGAAGCTAAAGTAGTTGAAAGAGGATTCAAGAAGTCAAAAGTCAAAATATAAAAGCACTAGTGTCACTATAGACAAGATAACATGACAATAGAACACATAAAATAACTACAAAACCTGTTGCAAGTAAAATTTTAAAATTTCACTCAAAGCAAACATAAGACTGCCATTTATGGTATCATAATGGACTAAAGACCATGATTGACCCTGCTGGTGAAAATGACTGAAAATGCTAGATTAAATATATGTATTTTTTAATTAACTCTTTTTCTTGAGACGAGGTGTCACTCTGTTGCCCAGGCTGGAGTGCAGTGTGACTCAATCATGGCTCACTACAACCTCAGCCTGTCAGGCTCAAGTTATGTTCCCACCTCAGCCTCTGGGGTAGCTGGGACCAGGGATGCACCACCACACCCAGCTAATTTTTGTATTTTTTTGTAGAGATGAGCTTTCGCTCATGTTACCCAGGATGGTCTTGAACTCCTGGACTCAAGTGATCCATCTGCCTTGGCCTCCTAAAGTGCTAGGATCAGAGGCATGAGCCACCATGCCTGGCCCTAAATAAATAAATATATATACATATAGTTTTTAAACTTCTTTTTAAATACTCAATAAGCTGATAAGAAAATAGACAACCTTTGGACAATAAAAACTGAAAAGAACAAAAAAAAACCTAGAGGAATAACTGGAGAACTAAACCTGGCTTTGTTTTGAGGCATTTTCTGAATCCAGGTGACCTTAGGCTTCTGTTTTCACAGGCTCATGGGTTGCAGAGGACAGAAGACAAAGCTCACCTATGATGCACAGTCTCATGGAAAACTGGCCAAATAACAAGTGGGTTCCCAAAGAACTACTTGTACATCAGTGTAAGATTAATAGAATCAAACACCTCACACACCAAGGGCATAAGAGAGAAAATTGCCTGTTTGAAACCTTGGATGGGGTAAAGAAGGTATGCAAATTCATTCCACAGGCTAACCCCCTCAGGAATCTGAAATCGTCTCTATCTAGATGATCCAACAAACCTGAAAACTTAATTTAAAGTTATCCCCCTGGGTTTTCAGTGTCCCTAGGCTCATGGAAGAAGCAAATGTTAATATTTTTTCAATGAACCAACCCTCAACGAAAGCCGCAAAGAATTCCCACCAAAGATATTCCAAGGACCATGAGCAGCTTACAGTCAAAAATTACAAAATACACAAGGAAAGAAGCTACCATCTGAGAAAGCCTGCAATAATAATAGACAATAAAATCAGTCCTGCAAAGAGTTCAGATATTGGAATTACTGGTAATAGAATATTTTTAAAATATGTTGATTTAAAATATATTCAAAGAAATGAAGTGTTTTACATATGATTAAAGAGCAAGGGATTGTAAGAGTAAGCAGATTTGAAAAAGAATCAAATTGTGCTCCCAGTATCAAAACATAAAATAAAATCATTGATATGAAACAAATTCCATGAAGGAGCTGAACCAGAAGATTAGACACAGATAAAAGTATTAGCAAAAGGTTAGACAGAATTAACTTAGTATGCTCCTTAGAGAGACAAAAAGATGGAAAACAATAAAAAATAACTGCTAGGTTAAGATCTAGCAGTTAAAGTGTAATATACATGTAAATGGAGTTTCATAAAAAGGGAGAAATGGAATGGGGAAGAGGTAATACCTAAAGAGATAATGATGAATAATTTCCTAGAATTTATAGAAGAAATCAATAGTGAATCCAAGCAGGATCCATAATAATAAACATATAGCTAAATTCATAATAATAAAATATCAGGATATTACAAACCAGGAGAAGATTTTTCAAACAGGAACTAGAGTGGAAAGACAAACTAATGCCAAAAGAGTAACAACATTAACTGACATCGTAACAGCAAAAATGGAATGCAGGCAGTAAAATAATATTCTCAATATGATAAGAGGAAATAACTCAACCTAGCACAGTAGATCCAGTGGAAAAAAATTTCAAGAGCAAGTACAAAATAGACATTTTCAGACAAAACAAAACTTCATAATTTGCCATCATTAAAGAACATTCTATAACAGAGTTGTCCAATAGAAATATAATGTGGGCAATATGTAAATTAAATGTTCTAGTAGCCACATTTTTAAAGCAAAAAAAAGGTAAATTTAATTTTAATAAGAGTCTGTTTAATCCAATATATCCAAAATATTATCATTTCAAAATGTAATTGATACAAGAATCATTAGTGAAATATTTTGGGTTTGGTACTTCCTCTGAAACACAGTGTGTAATTTACACTTATGACAAATCTCAATTCAGACTAGTAATATCTCAAGTGCTCAGTATTCACATGACTAGTGATCACTATATCGGTCAGCACCGTGTTAAAAGATACACTTCAGATAGAAGGAAAGTGATTCCAGATGGAAGGGCTGATGTGCAAGAAGGGAGGTTGATGAAAGCAAGTGGTAAATATGTGGGTAAATCCAATGTTCTAAAACAACATTGACTATATAAAACAATAATATATGGGCCAGGTGTGGTGGCTTACACCTGTAATCTCAGCACTTTGGAAGGCTGAAGCTGGGAGATCACTTGAGGTCAAGACCAGCCTGGCCAACATGGTGAAACCCCATTTCTACTAAAAATACAAAAATTAGCTGGGCATGTTGGTGCATGCCTGTAGTTTTGGCTACTTGGGAGGCTGAAGCATGAGAATCACTTGAACCCAGGAGGTGGAGGTGGCAGTGAGCCAAGACCATGCCACTGCACTCCAGGACGGGCTACAGAGACAGACTGTCCAATAAAACAAAATAAAATAAAACAATAATATTTGTATTCTGAACCAGAAGTTAGGGAAAGATCTGATCAGGTTCTGTTTTGGGCAAGAACGCTTCATGAACATGTATATTTCATATTGCCTGACATTAAGAGGTATACAACATCTAGTCAATGACAGCAGGACTGGATCAAGGTGAAACAGACCAATCACAAAGTTGTGTTTTTCCTGCTTTTTATCAAAAATCAATTTGTGGGGTGAAACTTTGGCAAAAGATACAAATAAGAAGTCCCTGAGACAGAGGCATGTGTCGTGTATTTGAGAAATAGTGAGGAGTAAGATTTTCTGTAGTGTAGTCCTTGACTAAATGAATATCTGATCAGAATCATTTATCTAACATTTTAAAAATATATTATGTATTATAATCACTAAATAAATTATTTTTAATTATTGAAAAGAATTTCTTCAGAATTATTACCCAAATACCTTTGCAGCAAACATCTATTGGTACCAGACCCAGATCCCCCCGAAGTCCTTCTGCCATTTGTTTGTATCCACTTCGACACACCCTGAGCTATTCTGTGCTTCTACTTCCATGGGACTGCACCTATGACCGTCTTCAGAAGACTGCCCTCAGCCACGGATGCCACTTGGCCTGCCTGTGCTGTGAGTTGGGAAGATCTGAGAGTTTAAGACTCCTAAGTGTACTTCAACAATGTCTGACTTATGAAGGTCCAGACCCTTTGCCTCAAACTGGAACAAATTCTGAGCTATAACTTAATCTCCACTGTTCATCTGTACAGTATAACTGAGGCTACAACTTTGCCTGAAATTTTACCCTTGGCTGGATTCCTTCCGTTCCCTGATCTGCTTCTCTTACTTCTTTACGAGTTTTTCCCAGGGAGCAATTTCCTAATATAATTTGCACATAAATCCTCGATTCAGTGTCTACCCCTGGAGTAACTCCTACAAGACAATCCCTGATGTTGAGCGCCACATTACATCCAGAATGTGTACGACAGTTATAATCAAATTCTATAGCTTATGTGCAAAACTAAATATCCACAAGAATTCGTTCTACTCTCATTTGAAGTCACTAGGTGAATTACTAGTAATTCACTGTGAAAAGTCCAAGGCTGATCCATGAGTGGCAGATATATAACAGTCAGGATACAATACTGTACACATCACAGCATTAAATCATACTCCTACATGCAGTATTAGCATTATTGAAAACTCAGCTGTGAATCACTTTTCTAGATGTGTAAAATTTCTATGGTTCTTGAATACAAGCAAATTGGTCACCATTTCTAAAGACTGAATGTGGCACTTATTGTTTCAGAGACAATGGGTCCAGTGTTTGTTGCTCAGACTACATGTTTCAAAGGGAATCTTTGTCTGGTTAACATGAAAAACATTAGAGTCTATATTTATTGGAAAAAGAGCAATTCAGCAGCCTTCACTCAAAGAAACAAGCCCTGACAGTCTTAAGTTACAGCTGTTGAGTAAAACCATGGGTAGCCATTTAGTAGGACAAACCAGAAACTTCTGAAAGGGGCCGAGGAGAACCAGTAAAGAGAACCAGCTTCTCACCTTTCTGTAACCATTTTTAATCACTGAGAAACTCTTCGCACAATTACACAAAGGCTTTTTAAGCACATTTCTACAATAACTTTTCATAAGCCAAAATCTCTTCCAGTGACACTGTTTAAATATTTACAAATATAATACACGATGACTTGAAGTGCTACAAGTAGTGTAGAGAAATCTCATCAGATTGCACTCCACTGTTTTTTAAAAATATCTTGGAAATTATCTGCTGATGCTCAGCATTATCCTTTATAGGAAAATTGTGTGTGTGTGTGTACACATACATACATATATCAAGAATGTAAACAAGGTCATTAATTAAACATTTCTCCAACCTTATGTTATGAGTGTAATGTTGTGCTGTTGGGCAGGGCAAAATGCACCTGTCATATACAACAGATATTCCCAGGAATGCTAAAAAGTAATTGGCCATACTAATGGGATATTTCTAAAGCCAGTGCCAGAATACCTCACAAATGTTCTTCTTAAACTAAAGTTGTCTTAAAAGAGCCAATCAAGAGAAGGACTAGTTTCAGGCTCATCAGAAGCATTCATTTACAGACATACAATCAACGTGCCAATTAAAATCACTTATCTCTATTCATCAAGCCTTACTCTACTCTTTGATATTGTGTGTTCTTTAATACAATCCATTTCTATAATTCAATTTGGTCTCTCCCAACCGTTTTAGAAAATTTTTATTATATTTTTTAGAGTAAAAGATAGTAATTCCAGTAGAAAGGAAGAAAAAAATTCTCTTAAAATGCAATGTTGTAAACACTAAACACATCAAAATACACATAGGGATTCAGCATGTGGCAAATTCTATGTTTTTATACCCTTTGAATGGTTTGGTTACAAAACAATTGTATATGTCTGCATATTAAAACTTAAATAAATGGCCAAAAGATAAGTAGAAAGCTGGAAAATTTGTAATTGAGATTACAAAGGTCTTATTTTCCTAATATATTTAAATATTAATAAGAAAAAGATGAAGTCCAATTAAGAATGGGTAAAGGATATGAAAAGACAATTCACAGAAAAAAAGTGAAAATGACTCTTAAAAGGTGTTTACAAGGCCAGGCACAGTGGCTCTTTCCTGTAATCCCAGCATTTTGGGAGGCTGAGGTGGAAGAATCGCTTGAGTCCAGGAGCACAAGACCAGCCTGGGCAACATGGCAAAATCCTGCCTCTACTGAAAATACAAAAACTAGCCGGGCATTGTGCCATGTGCCTGTAGTCCCAACCACTCAGGATGGTGAGGTGAAAGGATCACCTGAGCCCAGGAGATTGAGGCTGCAGTGAGCCATGATTGCACCATCGCACTCCAGCCTGGGTGACAGAGTGAGACCCTGTCTTAAAAAAAAAAAAAGAGTGCTTTCTGTCACAAAACTACACTAAAATATTTTAACCTATAAAATAACAAATGATCAAAAAAATCAATGCTGCTGAAGAATATAGGTATTGCTGATAAGAACATATTCATGTACACATGTGTGTATGGAATTATAGAATGATATATATTTATAGTTATAACAGTTATAATAGCTACATTGCCCTCTTATCCTCTACAGAGGGCAATGTAGCCATATAATCATTAAAAATGCACAAAGACTTTGATCAGCAATTTCTTCTAGTAATGTATCCTAAAGATATATCCCAAATGTGTGAAAAGATTATATTTACATCTATACCTATACCCATATTCATATCCATTGGTCTCTCTCCATAGAAAGACACCCAAAAATCTATCAGAGGCTGCCTCTGGGAAGGACAATGGATAGTGGAACACAAAGAAGAAAGAAAAACTATTTTCTTTACATCCATTTACTACATTCATTTGTACCCTTTGGACCTCAAGCCCTACTACCTTTTCAAATTTTATTTTTTATATTTTTTCATATTTTTTAACTTAAGAAAATGCATTTTTATTACAATGCCTTTCTTTAACTTTTCCTTCACACTAATTAATGTAATTAGAAATTTAAACTATCTTTTTTCCTGTCTTTATTGTATCTATTTATAGGGTATGATGTGATGTTTCAATACATGCATATATTGTTACACTTAACAGGCTATTTACCATATCCATCACTTCAAATATTTACCATTTTTGTGGCCAGAACATTTAAAGTCCTAAAGTATGCAGTGCATTATTATTAACTATAGTTATCATGCTGTGCAACAGATCACCAGAACTTATTCCTCCTGTCTAATCGCAACTTTGTATATTTTGACAATATCTCCTCTTTCCCTATCTACCTCCCCAGTTCCCAGCCTCTGGTAACTCTCATTCTACTCATTTCTGCAAGTTCAACTTTTTCAAAACTCCACATATAAGTGAGATCATGCAGTATTTGCCACCCTGGGCCTGGCTTATTTTACTTAGCATAATTCCCTCCAGGTTCATCCATGTTGTTGCAAATGACAGAATTTTCTGCTTTTTAAAGGCTAAATAGTATTCCATTGTATACACATACCACAGTTTTTTAATCCCTTCATCCACTGGTGGGCACTTTGGTTGTTTCCATACCTTAGCCATTGTGAATGATGCTGCAATGAACATGGGAAGGTAGCTATGTCTAGAACAGGCTGATTTCATTCCCTTTGGATATATACTCAGAAGTGGAATTGCTGGATCACATGGCAATTCTATTTTTAGTTTTTTGAGGAACCTCCACAGTGTTTTCCAAAAGGGCTGTACTTCATGTAAGTATGAAGTACTTAAATGTTCTAAATATGAATATGAAGCATTAAAGAAATACAGGCTGTACTTCTGTTGGTTATTTGATTCATTTCTTTGATCTAAAGTTATTCATAAAACTTTGATTAAAATATTCTGGAGTATAAATAGCTCAAATTTATTCTAGGTTTTAAACAGCATATATGTTTTTTCTTTGACATCATAATGCAAGAAATAAGCATTTCCCCTTTCTAATTTTTTTTTTTTTTTTTTTTGCCTTTGTGATACTTTTCTAGGATCATGTGGGAACACACAACAATGCAGCAGATTGGACTCATTGTTTCTGTTATTACATCATTGCTGCTCTTAAGTGAATGCAAAGAGGAGCACACTAGACCCCATTGAATACTTTGCCAACTTGGCTACTCTACATTAATGCATCATTTAATTCTTACAAAGCCACTATGATGAAGGTATTATTATCCTCATTAATGTGAGACTCAGAGAATCAAATACACCCGCTGGGCTGGGATGCAAACCCGAGTATATTTGGTGCCTTAGTGGAGAGTGGACATTGGGTCAACAAGAATCACAAAAAACGGGTTGTGCACAGCGACTACATAAACAGATGTGTGTTTTTAATAAATGGTTTTTAATGGAAGTCAATGAGGGCATATCATTTCTAAAATATTTGTAAAATGATAATAATTATATTAAGTGTGGATAATAAAACAGACTTAGATCTGACTCTATTAATATAAAAGGTAAAAAATTAATGTAAGAATCTTTTGAAGTACAGCTTAAATAATATTGCAAACAGTTTAGATGCTACGTCAGCTTTACTACTGAGAAAGCTCAATCATCCTGGTCAATTTTTGTAAATTTTTGCACTGGTATATCATGATAGTGGTCAAATATTTGTGGCTTATTTTATCCCAAATCTGCACATTTAATTCTCTGTTGAATGGATTTGGGTTTTTAGGTTCACTTTTCAGTATCTGGTTTAAAGGAAAAAGAACTCTCCATCACAGCAGGCACCAAACTTGAGAGAAATAGCAGGAAGAACTTAGAATGTAAATTCTTTCTCAGTCCCAAAAGAGACACTGTTCCAGCAAGACTCAGGTCAGAGGGCTGGGCACTGCTGGGGCAAGTCACGTGGCTGATCTGAGATGAACTTGTTTTGTAAAGAAACAGATGATTTCTAGCTATGAGGCTGTTGTTCCTGTAACTTTTTAGCAACAGCTAAATCCATTCCAAAATGACAAGCAACAGAAAAGAACATTCTGAATAAATTACAGATGAATGGAGTTTTCTCCTGCCTCCTTGGGAATATTATGAGCATCTTACAAAAGGGGTCACATCCTGTTTCTTTCTCTGGTTGCTACAACTGTGGTTTGTATATTGGCTGTATCACTTATGTGAATTTATAATCCAAAAATGCCAAAACAAAAAAAAATTAGCACTCCTTCACAAATATGCATTTTTTCTTTCCCCACCTTCCAACAAGCACTGTTTTAAGTCATCATTATTTTTTTCTGTGCTGGAAGCAAATCCACACGTCTTTTTCATATCCTACTGTTAGCACAGAAGGTGAAATACTGACATAAATGAAAGGAGTTGCAAGTTCAACATTAATACAAAACAGGCAAACAGTGTTGAGAGCGTTTATAACTCAACAGTGCCTCCTAGTGTGGATCCAAAAGATATCAGACTGGAGAAAAGCACATTTGAAGACATTGACGAATTTCTCCTTTTAAACTATGAAGGAATTTGTCTGTTGGGGTAAACCTATTTACTTTATCAAGATACATATATTATTTTCAACTAATAATAGGGCATTAAAAAATTCACATTCTGAAGCCATAAAAAAGAATGAGTTCATGTCCTTTGCAGTGACACAGATGAAGCTGGAAGCCATCATTCTCAGCAAACTAACACAGGAACAGACAACCAAACACAGCATGTCCTCACTCATAAAGGGGAGTTGAACGATGAGAACACAAGGACACAGGGAGGGGAACATCACACACTGGGGCCTGTCAGGGGGTGTGGGGCGAGGGGAGGGAGACCATTAGGACAAATACCTAATGCATGTGGGGCTTAAAATCTAGATGACAGATTGATAGGTGCAGCAAACCACCATGGCACATGTACACCTATGTAACAAACCTGCATGTTCTGCACTTGTATCCCAGACCTTAAGGTAAAATTTTTTTAAATGAAAATAAACAAAAAAATCACATTCAAGTGGGAGGCAATGGCGTCAAGGTGTATGGAGACAATGAAAAGTACCAATGCATGTTTTGAAAGAAAGAGAGACAGAAGGAGGAAGAGAATGGATTGCCACCAGAGCATACCAGCTAGAGGGAATAGCAAGAGCTTGGGTAATAGTAATATGGTATTATTCTCGGAGCCAATACCCAGGGCTGTTTGTTTCCTTGTAAGAGAGCTCATATCATCAAAGTTCTTCTTGACCACCTGCTAGCTCTGATGACCTCTGGCCACCAGTGCTCCTCAGTTTTCTATGCAACAATTTACGCTTTTGTTCCGCCAAAGCTTGGGAAGTTGGAAATTAGTCTTCTTTGCTTAAATAATCATAGCTCTTTCCAGAAGTTTCTGATCCCTGAGAATTACAATACTTTGGAATCATAAAAAGGAATGCTATGAAGCCAGACAAGAAGGGACTCAGCCAAGCCAAAGACTCCGCCTAACAACCCTGGAGTGTGTCATGCTTTAAAGAATTTCTCCTTCCTGGACCCAATTGATGTCCCAAGATGGAACATCTATCGTGCATGTTGGTTCTCATAACTTCATTCTTCTCTTGTTTCACCAAGAATTCATGTAGACTACTTATCCCCTTATTGTTTGGATCCTCATGTTCTCAACATTCCCTTCACTATTTTAAAGAGGACTTTTTTCTCGGTACTCTGTTGGCATTAAGTTTTATCATAACTCCCGTATGGAAGATCAGCAGAATCTACATTATGTGAAAAGAGAAATCTATGCCTGATAGAATAAGGCAAACTCTCATAGTTACACACTAGTTGTAAATTAATATCAAAATCCCACTGGATATGATTTATAGTTTATTGCATATGATTCTGCTTATGTTGACTATTTAACAGATTGTGTATGGACCTCTTCTCATTTTTGTATCTTCAAAAAGTTTAAAGACTCCTTCCATGTACTGCTTTGGAAATATATTTAGATGAAGTCAATCATGCTTGGGATATTGATTCAATATCCCATTTTCAAAACAGGAGGGGTGTACAGGTAGGCAGACTCATTCTGTCTTAATAGAATTAATTCTTACTTATGTATGTGTATGTTCTATATCATAAAACCAGAAGACACAATAGTGAAAGACCTTCAGCAGTTTATAAGCCAGTACGAAAGTTATATAAAAGAGTGCATGTTTTGAGTAAATAAAGTGTATTAAAGCTGTTGAATTAAAGGCCTGTCTTTAGTAAAAGCAACATCACAAAGAATTAAGAATTTCTTTTTGTTCCAGCACAGTAAACAGATATGTGGCAATTCTAAACAGAAAAGACAAAGCTGACGAAGAACAGCAAATATCATCCAGACTGAATCCAGTCAATGTGGAAATAATGAGTAAGAGAACACTGGGACAAAATTTGCTCCTTGACCATTGGGCAAATTGAAATTACTTAAGAAGAGAAACAACGAGTATTCAGAGACAGACAAAGCAATATTAAAATTATGACCTGCTCTCATAATAGAATACCTTGCAGTAATTAAAAATGATATATATCTGGATTTATTCAACTGAGGAAAAGTCATGTGACATGAAAAGGCAAAAATATTTATATATGAAACATTTTTATATTATTTTGAGATTCCATGTCCTGAACCCTCTCAAGGCAAACAAACTGGAAAAAAAGCCAAATCCGAGAAATTAGAAATTATACAGGGTGTTTTCACTTATTTGTGGGAGCTAAAAATTAAAACAATTGAACTCATGGAAATAGAGTAGAATGATGGTTACCAGAGGTTGAGAAGGGTAGTCGGGGGTGGGAGAGTAGAGATAGTCAACGGGTACCAAAAAATAGTTAGAAAAAGTGAATGAGATCTAGTACTTGATAGCACAACAGAGTGACAATAGTTAATAATAATTTAATTGTACATTTAAAAATAACTAAAAAGGTATGACTGAATTGTGTGTAACAAGAAGAAAGGATAAATGCTTGAGGTGATAGATACCCCATTTATGTGGTCATTACACATTGAATGCCTGTAGCAAAATATCTCACATATGCCCCATAAATATATACACCTAATATGTACCCACAAAAATTTAAAATAATTTTTAAAATTATGCAGGGAAACAAGGTATTTTAGGAGAAGTAAAAGAAGATCTTGCATTCCTGAAACATGAAGTCCCATCTGGGACACTGTTAGAAATACATATTCCCACCTTCCACTCCAAACCTACTGAATAGAATTTCTAGGGTGGGCTGGGGGATCATGCTTTCCCAACATGATTATTAGTGTACTAGTTTGCTAGGGCTGCCATAACAAAATTCCACAAACTGGGTGGCTTAAACAACAGAAATTTGGCCGGGCGCGGTGGCTCAAGTCTGTAATCCCAGCACTTTGGGAGGCCGAGACGGGCGGATCACGAGGTCAGGAGATCGAGACCATCCTGGTTAACACGGTGAAACCCCGTCTCTACTAAAAATACAAAAAACTAGCCGGGCGAGGTGACAGGCGCCTGTAGTCCCAGCTACTCGGGAGGCTGAGGCAGGAGAATGGCGTGAACCCAGGAGGCGGAGCTTGCAGTGAGCTGAGATCTGGCCACTGCACTCCAGCCTGGGTGACAGAGCGAGACTCCGTCTCAAAAAAAAAACAAAAAAAACAAAAAAAAAAACCCAGAAATTTGTTTTCTCACAGTTTTGAGACTAGAAGCCCAGGATCAAGGTGTCAGCAGGCTCGATTTCTTTTGTTTGTTTGTTTGTTTGTTTTGTTTTGTTTTGAGATGGAGTCTCATTCTGTTGCTTAGACTGGAGTGCACTGGCATGGTCTCAGCTCACTGCAACTTCCACCCGCTGCGTTCAAGCGATGCTCCTGCCTCAGACTTCAGAGTAACTGGGATTACAGGCACCTGCTAGAGCGCCCAGCTAACTTTTTTGTATTTTTAGTAGAGATGGGGATTCACCATCTTGGCCAGGCTGCTCTTGAACTCCTGACCTCATGATCCACCTGCCTTGGCTTCCCAAAGGGCTGGTATTACAGGCATGAGCCACGGCACTCTGCCAGGCTCGGTTTCTTATGAGGCCTCTTTCCCGGGCTTGCAGATGTCCACCCTCTCGCTGTGTCCTCACATGGCATTTTCTCTCTGTGTTTGAGCATCTCTGGTGTTTCTTTGTATGCCTAAATTTCTCCTTCCTATAAGGATCCTCAGCCTACCAAAGTGCTGGGATTACAGGCATGAGCCACTGTGCCCGGCCCATTGCTTGTGCGAAATAATTTTTTTCAAGGATGATGTACTCTGGAAATATTTGCATAAAACATGGTATAGCCCCCATTTTTGGTCATCGTGTCTTGTAAATTGGAATGCTAGTCTCTAGATGTAAATTTCATCCATTGCTAACTTGATGCTAGCTTTTTTCCAGTTTTTTTGCCTTGACAGGTTTCAGGACCCGCTATCTCTAAGTAATGTAAAAATGTTTCATATATAAATATTTTTGTCTTTTCATGTCACATGACTTTTCCCCAGTTGAATAAATACAGATATACATCATTTTTAATTACAGCATGGTATTCTGAGAGTACATCATAATTTTAAAATTGCTTTGTATGAATCAGAACCTCATTTTAACTCAATCACCCCTTTAAAAGCTCTATTTCCAAATAGTTACATTCTGAGGTACTAAGGACAAGGGCTTCAACAGATAAATTCTGGGAAGACAAGATTTAGCCCATAACACCAGGTGATGCTTAAACACAGTAAAGTTTGAGAACTATTATAAGATGACTTAAGAAAGGTCCAGAGAGATACATGCCAAACTAATTAGAGAAATTAACTCTAGGAGTAGGGCTGGGATGGGGTGGCAATGGGGTCAAAGGAGAACTCTGGTAAAGCATATCGCTATAGTGGTTTTTACAAGAATATATTGGTTCATTGCTTATGCTAGCTATTTATTTACTTACTTACTTACTTATTTAGAGACACGGTCTTACTGGGTCACCCAGGCTAAAGCGCAGTGGTGATATCATGACTCACTGCAGCCTTGACCTCCTGTGCTCAGGCAATCTTCCCACCTCAGCCTCCCGAGTAGCTGGGACCACAGGTGCACATCACTATGCCCAGCTAACTTTTTAATTATTTGTAGAGACAGGGTCTCCCTATGTCACCCAGGCTGGTCTCAAACTCCTGGGCTCAAGCGAACCTCCCACCTCAGCCTCCCAAAGTGCTGGGATTACAGGTACGAGCCACTGCACCCAGCCCATCACTTGTGCTATTTAAAAATATACCCAAAGGATTATAAATCATGCTGCTAAAAAGACACATGCACATGTATGTTTATTGTGGCACTATTAACAACAGCAAAGACTTGGAACCAACCCAAATGTCCATCAATGATAGACTGGATTAAGAAAATGTGGCACATATACACCATGGAATACTATGCAGCCATAAAAAAGGATGAGTTCATGTCCTTTGTAGGGACATGGGTGAAGCTGGAAACCATTATTCTGAGCAAACTGTTGCAAGGACAGAAAACCAAACACCGCCATGTTCTCACTCATAGATGGGAACTGAACAATGAGAACACTTGAACACAGGGTGGGGAACATCACACACCAGGGGCTGTCGTGGGGTGGGGGCGGGGGGGATAGCATTAGGAGATATACCTAATGTAAATGACGAGTTAATGGGTGCAGCACACCAACATGGCACATGTATACATATGTAACAAAACTGCACGTTGTGCACATGTACCCTAGAACTTAAAGTATAATTTAGAAAATACAACAAAACCTGAAATAATTTTTTTCAAGGATAATGTACTCAGGAAATATTTGCATAAAATATGGCATAGTCCCCATTTTTTATCAATATGTCTCGTAAATAGGAATGCTAGTCTCTAGATATAAATTTCATCCACTGCTAACTTTGCCCTACGGCTGAAAGACAACCAATACTAGAAGGGAAGTTAAAATGGATTTTGATGCCATGCCTAAATTCGTTTCCTCTAAGCACAGCTGGCAGGCAATCTGGTACTAGGAGTAGCCTCCTATGGACCAGGACTGCTCAGAATAATTATTAAAGTAGGTACATTCCATCTCAACTTAGCAGACACAGTGGAAATAGTTCTGACCCATGCAGGGTAGAATGGAAGTAGCCCTTGACTTGTCCTGGGCACTGTGCTAATATTAATACAATGTTTAGGGATCATTCTTCCCTAACAATTGAACAATAGAGCATGAAGATAAAATATTTTGGTTAATCTGCAGGTGCATTAGAGGCAGAGGAATGGAAGATGGGGAAAGGAGCTGGAGCCCTACTGGGAAGGGCTTCTTTGCTCGGGGAGCAGTAAAATGCACGCAGCCCACTCCACCTAGCCTGTCTCTCACTCTCGGAAGACCTTCCTGTGGCCTTCTGGGAGAAGCAGCCACTTGGCTTCACTCTGCAAACAGCCCAAGAGTATGCCTTTGTTGACAAAATATACCAAACCAACACAGTCATAATGCTTTTCTTTTTCTTTGGCACTTCAGTTCATTATGACAGTATTCCCACCACACCAAATACGAGTTACAGACTAATCCTCACTGTTCTGGAGGGAGCTGAGTTTCAAGAGACTTCATTATGGGTTAGAACCAAGAGGCACTGCTGCCCTGGAATTGTGCACAGGTTAAATAAGATATCATGAGACTCAGACCCGGGGGTAGGCAATAGTGTAGGAGTGTGTACAAATACAATTGGGACTTATTAGTAAGAGAACTTTTCTTCTCAGAAAGTTTCCTAAGGGGAATTTGAAGTGGATTCAAGGTGAAATCGATTTCTTCTTTTGAGTAGCAATGAAATATTGAGAAGTGAGAGCAGTTGAAAGCATTCATAAAAGGGCCCATAAAGAGTGGCATAAAAGTGTCACTCTCGGCTGGGCGCGGTGGCTCATGTCTGTAATCCCAGCACTTTGGGAGGCCAAGGCTGGCAGATCACTTGAGGTCAGGAGTTCGAGACCAGCCTGACCAACATGGAGGTTTCTCTACTAAACCTTTCTCTACTAAAACTACAAAATTAGCCAGGCGTGGTGGCTCATGCCTGTAATCCCAGCTAATTGGGAGGCTGAGGCAGGAGAATCACTTGAATCTGGGAGGTGGAGGTTGCAGTGAGCCGAGATTGCGCTATTGCACTCCAGCCTCAGCAACAAGAGTGAAACTCAGTCTCAAAAAAAAAAAAGTCACTCTCAAGTTTAAGAAATTTACTTCACTCTCAAAATGTCACTCTCAAGTTTACGAAATTGCAAATACTATGAAGTTTCATAGGAGGATGAGAGTGAGGACAATAATGTTTCTACTGGAAATGGTGGACTTTGCTCTAGAACTAGGGTCCCTCAAAATGCGGCCTTTGAACTACATGCATGGTGTAATCACCTGGCGTGCTCATAAAGTGCAGTTTCCTAGGTTTCACCCCAGGTCTATTGAATCAGAATTACTGAGAATGAGGCCCAGAAGTCTTCATTTATAACAAGCTCCACAGGTGAATGGTATCCATGCTGAAGCAGAGAAAGGCAAGAAATAAATGTCTGGGCTTCCACAATCCACAAAAACAATCTATGCAATCCCTTCTACTTAGTGCTGATTTCTGCCAATCTCAAAGCAGAACTCTTATGCATTTGGAAGAAATTCACCTCCTTCCCACAGGCAGGGCTATATTTTCCTCCATTACTGACCTAGTCCCTAAATCAGCCCACTGTGCTCTGCTCCGCAGCTCCCCACGCCTTTCCTGGGGCAGGAGCAATTAATATAGGATAATGTAATTCAGATTATTTGGGGTACATCCTTCAGGGTAAGCTCTGGCTGTTCCTTTTAGCAGAAGTGACCATTTTATTATCTCACTTGGCATAATATCCATGTCCTGTATTGGAGCCTTCTCTAGGTAAAAGAAACTGCCTCTATTTCTTAGCACCCAACAAAATAGAATACTACAATTACAGTAAACTAAAGCAGCCAGAAAGCATTAGGCTGTAGCACTCAGTTTAGCTCATGTCAGAACAGAGAGGATCATTACTAGGTCAAGTCATTTGAAAGACTACTCCATATGCATATTGAATGTATCATGTGTAGTCCAGTTTATGGCTCGGTTATTAGCTCACCATCAGATCTGCTTTCACTCTGTCGTCTTCCCCAGAGTCATCCTTGTATCATCCCTATGCCCTTCCAGCTAACATAAGTGTCTAGAGTAAAGAGATGTGAGGGTCTAAAAAAGTTAATATCTCAATGGTGATTGACCGTTCTCATGTATTATAAATGACAGCTCATAGGCATGTCCCATATTTCTGCAAACTGATCCATGCTCTTCCTTCCAGGTTTTATATCCACTATCTGGCTGTATAGCGCAAAGTCTGTCCTCATATCCTTGGGTGAGTTAGAAATGCACATTAATTTTTTAATAAAATGCTAATAGCACTTGAACCAAGCGTAAAATGGCTTCATTTCTCTAGGACTAGTGAGATTAAGCTGGCATTTTGTCTACATTTGTACTCACCCATATCTGGAACAAAGATGCCATAAATATTTCAATAAACTGCAATAGAATTTATATTCATCCAGTGACAATTTCAACACATTCTGCTTAAGAAGATAAACTCTTTAATAAGTAGTTTCCTATGAACCTACAAAGCTCTTCCAGGCATAGCTATAGTGCCCAAATACATTAGCAGTTCCCTATAATTAATTTCCCAGCACCATCTCCATAAACCACGCAAAGACATTATGGCTCCAGAGATGTCCATACCAAAATTGGAAAAACCTTAACGGGCAAATGAAAGCTATTTGCTTCTAGTTTTATTTCCCACAAGTATCTGATAACACCCACACCACTCCTTAAATCAAGCACTAAGAACCACCAGCTCCCAGAAAGCCAAAACAAAACATCCTCAATTTGTTTTGTTGATAAATCTCAGATTATTTGTTCAGTGTGCTTTAACCTTAGTAAGATTCTTGAACCTTCCGTCTCTGATAAAGTCATAGTTCTACAAGGATTTCTAAGAGGTGGTGGGGTTCTTAACTCTATCTGGGGCTGCCTCTCTTTATAGTCCTAGGTAATACCTTTCACCTTCTTTACATTTCTTGGGCATCAGAGAATCACCAAAGTCGAAATGTTTCTATTTAACCTTCCTACTATATTCCTGCGGCCAATCTTCTGACCTAGCTGTGCTGGAATTCTATCATCTGATGGTGCTACAGTTTCAACATTTTTCTCCCCATTCAAATGCATTTGTTGGAAGCTTAATCCCCAGTGCAAGTGTTGGAAGGTAGAACCTAATACGAAGTGTTTTGGGTGGGGTCCTCGAGAATGGATTAACGCTGCTATAAAAATAACTTGCAAGAGAGGACTGACTCTCTTCTGTTCTTCCACCATGTGAGGAACAGCATTCATCTCCTCCGGAGGATGCGGCATTGAAGGCACTATCTTTGAAAGAGACATCCAGCCCTTACTAGACACCAAACACATGAGTACCTTGATCTCAGACTTCCTAGTCTCCAGAATTGTGTGACATAAATTTCGGTGTTTACAAGTCTCAGGTATTGTGTTACAGCAGCACAACAGACTAAGATAGATAGTCTCCATCGGCACAGAGGGCACATATAGGAAATGTGGTAAGATATCATTCTCTTATGTATCCTCATAACAGTGAGCTAATACTACAAGCAGAGAAATGCAATCAAGACCACAACATCAATTTATATTTATTCATATTGGCAAATATTTAAAAGTCTGACATACCAAGTATACATAGCATGTGTATTAACAGAATCTATAGATAGCATGTGTGTTAACAGAATCTATAGATAGCATGTGTATTAACAGAAACATTAGTGGTTGGACTATAAACTGTTAATGGCCACTCTTGAAACCAGTTTGGGATTATTCTTTAAAACTGAACATTCACATTTCATACAAGCTAGTAATTCCATTCAGTAAAAACCAACAGGCACTCTTTCACATTTATACCAGGAGAAATGTTCAAGATTGTTTATAACGACACTGTTCATGACAGCAAAAAACAAACAAACTGAAAAAATAGCCCCAATGCTCAAAACTGGAAAGTGTATAAATTTTGGTATGTCCACACAATGGAATATTATGCAGAAGTCAGAACGAATACCTACTCGCACAAAACATAATAGAGATGCCTCTCAGACAAAGAAGATCCTAAATACACCTCATTATATATGACAAACCATATAAAAATAAAGCAAAAGAATGATAAACACAAAATTCAGAACAGTGTTTACCTCAATAGGAAGGTCGAGGAATAGGCTGGGAATGAGCCTATAGGTAGACACAAGTTATTTTGTCAATATTCTAATTTATATGCAAATGAATGAGCTCATGACTCTTCATGCTATTATCCAAAATAAATGAGGTTTGAATAATGAAATTATTTAATGAACCAAGGACTCCAATTACTACAATTCTATTCACCCATGATCCATAAAGAAAAAGAAGAAAAAGAAAAACTCCAGCGAGTTCTACCAAATACTTAAGGAAATATAATTCCAATTTTTATACATACTCTTTCAGAGAATAGAGAAAAGGAAACACTTCCGAACTCATTTTATACTGCTAGCATTCTTTTATATCCAGACCCAATAAATCTAGCCTGAGAAAGAAAAATTACAGACAAATATTGCATGTTCTCACCTATATGTAGTAGCTTAAAAAGTTAATCTCATGAGGGTAGAGAGTAGAATAATAGTTACCAGAAGCTTGGAAGTGGGGGCAGTCAGGGGATGAGACAGGTGGGTTAATGGGTACAAACATACAGGAACAGATAGGAGGAATAAGTTCTGCTGTTCGATAGCAGAGTAGGGTGACCATAGTTAACAATGTATTGTATATTTCAAAATAGCTAAAAGAGAGGCCTTGAAATGGCAGTGGCTCACACCTGTAATCCCAGCACTTTGGGAAGCTGAGGCAGGTGGATCACCTGAGGTCAGGAGTTCAAGGCCAGCCTGACTAACATGGAGAAACCCCATCTCTACTAAAAATACAAAATTAGCCAGGCGTGGTGGCACTTGCCTGTAATCCGAGCTACTCAGGAGGCTGAGGCAGGAGAATCGCTTGAACCCAAGAGGCAAAGGTTGTGGTGAGCCGAGATCACGCCATTGCATTCCAGCCTGGGCAACGAGAGCGAAACTCCATCTCAAAAAAATGTTCCCAACACATAGCAATGATAAATGCTTGAGGCAATGTGTATCCTAAATACCCTGACTTGATCATTACACAGTCTATGCATGGAACAAAATATCACATGTACCCCATAAAATATACAAATATTATCTCAATTAAACAATTAAATTATGAGCTAACAAATTGCACAAAACTAAAAAAAAAAATGCTTTCAAAATTCACAATAAGTATATGGGGTTTTGTCCAAGTTAAGGAAGTTTGTGTCTATTTTAAGTTTGCTAGCAGTTTTGTAAAATCATGAAAGGATGTTAATTTTATCAAATGGGATTTTTTGCATCTGTTGAGATGCCAGTATAACTTTTATCCTTTAATCTACTAATGTGGTAGCTGATGTTTTTATTAAAACAACTTTGCAGGATTAGGTGCAGTGGCACACACCTGTAATCCCAGCATTTTGGGAGGCCAAGGCAGGTGGATTGCTTGAGCCCATGAGTTCAAGACCAGCCTGGGAAACAGGGTGAACCCTGTCTCTACAAGAAATACAAAAACCAACTGGGCATGGTGGCACCCACAAGTAGTCCCAGCTACTCAGATGCAGAGGTGGGAGGATCTCTTGAGCCTAAGAGGTCAAGGCTGCAGTGAGCTGAGATTGCACCACTGCACTCCAGCCTGAGTACCAGAGTAAGACCCTGTCTCAAAAACAAAACAAAACAAACAAACAAACAAAAAATGCATATCTGGGATATGTTTTACATGTAATACAAGTTTTACATGCATTACCTTTTTTTATACGTGATTAGATTTTGTTACTTGTTTAATTCTGATTTTAAAACTTTTTTGTTGAGGTAAAATATACATATATAAGTTTTCACTTTTACCATTTTCAAATGTACAGTTCTGTGGTAATAGTAAATAAATACACGTATATTCTTTTTGTTTCCCTTCATTCCTCCCTCCTCCCCCCTCAGCCTCTGATAACCACCAGTCTATTCTCTATCTTCCCGAAATACTGAGAACATGCGATATTTGTCTTTCCATGCTTGGATTATATCACTTAATATTATGACCTCCAATTCCATCCATATTGTTGCAAATCATAGGATTTCCTTCATTTTATGGCTGAATAATATTCCGTTGAATATAGATACCACATTTTCTTTATCATTCATCCACTGATGGACACTTAGATTGATTCCATAGCTTGGCTATTGTGATTAGTGCTGCGATAAACATGGGAGTGCAGATATCTCTTTGATATCCTGATTTCCTTTCTTTTGGATATATACCCAGCAGTGGGACTGCTGGATCATATGATAATTCTATTTGTGGTTTTTTGAGGAACCTCTATACTGTTCTCCATAGTGGCTGTACTCATTGACTTTCCCACCACAGTGTATGAGGGTTCTCCTCTCTCCACTTTCTCACCAACATCTGTTACTGTCTGTCTTTTGTATATAAACCATTTTATCTGCCTGTTTATCACACTGTGGTTTTGATTTGCATTTCTCTGCTGATTAGTAATGTTGAACATCTTTTCATACACGTGTTGGACATTTCTACATCTTCTTTTGAGAAATGTCTGTTTAGTTCCTTGGGCTATTTGTTAATCAGATTACTTGTTTTTTTGCTATTGAGTTTTTTGAGCTCCTTTTATATTCTGGTTATTGATCCCTTGTGAGATGGGTAGTTTGTAAATATTTTCTCCCATTCTGTGGGTTGTCTCTTCACTTTGCTGATTGTTTCTTTTGCTGTGCAGAACTTTTAAACTTGATATAATCAAGCTAACTTGTCTATTTTTGCTTTGGTTGCCTATGGTTTTGAGGTCTTACACACAAAAATTTGCCCAGACCAATGTCCTGGAACATTTCCCCAACATTTTCTTCTAGTAATTTCACAGTTTTAGGTCTTAGATTTACATCTTTAATCCATTGTTATTTCATTTTTGTGTATGGTGAGAGATAGGAGTCTACTTTAATTTATCTGCATATGGATATCCCGTTTTCCCATCCCCATTTACTGAAGAGACTATCCTTTCCCCATTGTATGTTCTTGGCCCCTTGGTCAAAAATAAGTGAACTGTAAATGTGTATGTTTGTTTCTGGGTTCTCAGTTCTGTTCCATTGGTCTATATGTCTGTTTTCATGCTATTTTGGTTACTATAGCTTTATAGTAAATTTTGAAATCAGGTAGTGTGATACCTCCAGCCGTGTTCTTTTTGCTCAGGATTGCTTTGGCTACTCGAGGTCTTTTGTGGTTCCACATAAATTTTAGGATTTTTTTTTTCAGTGAAGAATGTCGTTGGTATTTTGATAGGGATTGCGTTGCATCTGTAAGTTGCTTTGGATAGTATTGTCAGTTTAACAATATTCTTCCAATCCATGGACTTGGAATATCTTTCCTTTTTTGTGCATCCTCTTCCATTTCTTTCACCAGAGTTTTATCATTTTCCTTACGTTCCTTTCACTTCTTTGATTAGATTGATTCCTAGATATTTTCTGGTTTTGTAACTATTGTAAATGGGTTATCTCTGACACTTGCATTTATGTTCTTGAATAAAAGTGGCCTATGATTTTCATTTTCTATATACTCTTCCTTATATTTTGGTATCAAGATTTTGATAGCTTCACAAAATGAGTTTGGAAGCATTCTCACTTCTTCTATATCCTGGAATTATTTTTTCTAAGATTAGAGTTACTTATTCCCAAAATTTCTGGTAAAATTTACAAATATTTTAGCGAGAAAAGTTTATAATTGCGGCGTAAGAAACTCTCAAGTATTCTCTTTCATACTGAATTATGACAAGTTATTTTTTTTAACAACATGGTCTATTTCATCTAATTTTTCAAAGCTTTTGACATTAGCGTTCATAGTATTTTCTTATTTTTTATTGTAGTAAAATTCACATAGTCGTTCTAAACACCTTAAAATGTACAATTTAGTGGCATTTACCACATACACAGTGTTGTACAACCATTACCACAATCTATTTCCAGAATATTTTTATCACCCTAAAAGAAAACCCCATAAGCAGGCAATCCCCACTTCTCACTCTTCCCAGCCCATTGCAACCACTAACCCGCTTTCTGTCTCTATGAATGTGCCTAACCTGCATATTTTGTAGAAATGGAACCACACAATATATGGCATTTTGTGTCTGGCTTATTTCATGTAATAGCGTTTTCAAGGTTCATACATGTTGTAGCATATCAGTACTTCATCCCTTTTATGGTTGAATAATATTTTCATTGTATGGATATACTACATTTGTTTATCCATTAATCCACTGATGGATGTTTGAGTTTTCTTCACATTTTTATGATTGTGAAGAGTGCTATGAGTTTTCAGGTACAAGCATTTTCTTAAACACATATTTTCAGTTATATTAGGTATATATCTAGGTATGAAATTTCTGGGGCATATTATAACTCTAAGTTTAACTTTTTAAGGAACCACTAAATTGTTTTCCACAGCAGCTGCCCCCTTTTATGTTCTCATCAGCAATGTATGAAAGTTTCAATTTCTCCACATTCTCACTAGCACTCGTTATTTTCCATTTTTTAATTATAACCATTCCAGTGGGAATCTTATTATGGTTTGCAACTGCATTCCTCTCATGACTAATAACTTGAGTACCTTTTCATGTGTTTATTGACCATATGTATATCTTCTTTAAAAATAGCTATACAAGTCCTTTACCTACTTTATTTATTTATTTTTTTAATTTTTAATTTTTTCTTTGAGACAGAGTCTCACTCTGTTGCCTAGGCTGGAGTGCAGTGGCTCAATCTCAGCTCACTGCAACTTCTGCCTTCCAGGTTCAAGTGATTCTCTCACCTCAGCTTTGTGAGTGCTGGGATTACAGGTGCACGCCACCATGCCCAGCTAATTTTTGCATTTTTAGTAGAGATCTGCCTGATGGACAGCTGGTCTCGAACTCCCGGCCTCCAGTGATCCGCCCACCTCAGCCTCCTAAAGTGCTGGGATTACAGGCATGGGCCACCATGCCCACCCTTTACCTGCTTTTTAATTGGATTGTTTCTCTTTTTGTTATAGGGCTTTTATATATTCTATATACTAGAATCTAATTTATGATTAGCATAAATCCAAGACCTGGATTTATGGTTAGCAAATATTTTCTCCCATTCTGTGAGTTTCCTTTTCACTTTCTTAATAGTGTCCTTTAATGCTACAAGTCTTTTATTTTGATCAAGTCCAATTTACCTATTTTCTCTTTTGTTGCTTGGGCTTTGACTGTTATATCTAAGAAACCATTGTTATAGCCAAAGTCATAAATATTTGCCCCTCTGTTTCTTCAAAGAGTTTTAGCTTTTACATTTCGGTCCTTGATCTATTTTTAGTTAATTATATATATATTATATATGTAATTA
>NW_012111253.1:97148-104793 GCF_000951035.1 Colobus angolensis palliatus
TGTAACTAAAATATTCACAGATTCCATGGATTAAGACATGGATATCTTTTGGGGCCATCATTCTTTTTGCCACAACTTGGTTTCAAAATAACTGCAGTAAGAAACAAAAACACGCAGAACTTTTGGATTTCTGAACATTGATTCACAGCTTACTCCAATTCCCAGAGACCCAGAATGATACTGCAATATATGTATCTTGCTCCGTGGCTCAGGCTGGAGTGCAGTGGTGTGATCACAGGTCAGTGCCATTCAAAATTCCTCGGAGATTCCTCTTCTGTTTTTTGAAATAATTTAAGAGGGTTGGTGTTAATTTTCTTAAACGTTTAGTAGAATTCACTAGTGAAGCCACTTGGTCCTGGGATTTTCTTTTTTGACAAGTTTTTGATTTCTAGTTCAATAACTTTGTTACTTGCAGGTTGGTATAGATTTTCTGTTTCTTCTTGAGTTAGATTTGGTAGTTTGTGTAGTTTCCAAATTGAAAAGGAAGAAGAAAAATTATCTCTTTTGGTAGATGCATGATGTTATGTAAAAAAATTCTAAACAAGTGACCAGAAAAAAAAAGAAAAGAAAAACAATTAGAGGTAATAAATTAATTCAGCAAAGTTATAGAATCCAAGATCTATGTATAAGAACCAGTGATGTTCCTATACATTAGTAGTGAACATTCTGAATAGAAAAAGGAAAACAATTTCATTTATTTAGTATCAAAAAGAATAAAATACTTAAGAATAAATTTGACCTGGGAGTTGCAAGACTTGTATGCTAAAAACTATAAAAAATTTGAAATTAAAGACCTAACTAAATGGAAAGATAGTCCATGTTCGTGTACTGGAAGACTTAAGATACTCCCCCAAAGTGATACTCCCCCAAAGTGATCTACAGATTCTATGCAATCCATATCAAAATCCTAATGGATTTTTTCATGTTAAATTCTAAAGGACACCAAATAGCCAAAACAATCTTGGAAAAGAAGAACAAAGTTGGAAGACTCCCACTTCTTGATTTCAGTAGGTACTATAGAGCTATAGTAATTAAAACAGTGTGGTACTAGCATAAAGATAAACATATAGGACAATGAAATAGAATTGAGAGTCTAGAAATAAATCCACACATCTGTTGTCAACTGGTTTTTGACAATGGCATCCAGAACATTCAATGGGGGAAAGAAATAGTCTCTTCAACAAATAACGTTAGAAATGCAGGATATCTATGTGCAAAAGAATGAAGTTGCATGCTTACCTCATACTATATATACATATATATAATTTACATTATATGTAAAATTCACATTGTATATAAAATTCACATAGCTATAATTCACTATATATAGTGAATTATAGCTATGTGAATTTTATATACAATGTGAATTTTACATATAATGTAAATTATATATATGTATATATAGTATGAGGTAAGCATGCAACTTCATTCTTTTGCACATAGATATCCTGCATTTCTAACGTTATTTGTTGAAGAGACTATTTCTTTCCCCCATTGAATGTTCTGGATGCCATTGTCAAAAACCAGTTGACAACAGATGTGTGGATTTATTTCTAGACTCTCAATTCTATTTCATTGTCCTATATGTTTATCTTTATGCTAGTACCACACTGTTTTAATTACTATAGCTCTATAGTACCTACTGAAATCAAGAAGTGGGAGTCTTCCAACTTTGTTCTTCTTTTCCAAGATTGTTTTGGCTATTTGGTGTCCTTTAGAATTTAACATGAAAAAATCCATTAGGATTTTGATATGGATTGCATAGAATCTGTAGATCACTTTGGGGGAGTATCACTTTGGGGGAGTATCTTAAGTCTTCCAGTACACGAACATGGACTATCTTTCCATTTAGTTAGGTCTTTAATTTCAAATTTTTTATAGTTTTTAGCATACAAGTCTTGCAACTCCCAGGTCAAATTTATTCTTAAGTATTTTATTCTTTTTGATACTAAATAAATGAAATTGTTTTCCTTTTTCTATTCAGAATGTTCACTACTAATGTATAGGAACATCACTGGTTCTTATACATAGATCTTGGATTCTATAACTTTGCTGAATTAATTTATTACCTCTAATTGTTTTTCTTTTCTTTTTTTTTCTGGTCACTTGTTTAGAATTTTTTTACATAACATCATGCATCTACCAAAAGAGATAATTTTTCTTCTTCCTTTTCAATTTGGAAACTACACAAACTACCAAATCTAACTCAAGAAGAAACAGAAAATCTATACCAACCTGCAAGTAACAAAGTTATTGAACTAGAAATCAAAAACTTGTCAAAAAAGAAAATCCCAGGACCAAGTGGCTTCACTAGTGAATTCTACTAAACGTTTAAGAAAATTAACACCAACCCTCTTAAATTATTTCAAAAAACAGAAGAGGAATCTCCGAGGAATTTTGAATGGCACTGACCTGTGATCACACCACTGCACTCCAGCCTGAGCCACGGAGCAAGATACATATATTGCAGTATCATTCTGGGTCTCTGGGAATTGGAGTAAGCTGTGAATCAATGTTCAGAAATCCAAAAGTTCTGCGTGTTTTTGTTTCTTACTGCAGTTATTTTGAAACCAAGTTGTGGCAAAAAGAATGATGGCCCCAAAAGATATCCATGTCTTAATCCATGGAATCTGTGAATATTTTAGTTACACGGCAAAGGAGAAGAAAGGTTGAAGATAGAATTAAGTTTGCTAATCAGCTGACCATAAGACAGAAAGATGATCGAGCTTGGCCCAGTGCAATCACAAGAGGCCTTAAAAGTGGACAAAGAGGGGCATAAGAGGGAGTCAGAGAAAGAGAAGTGGTGACAGAAGCAGAGTCAGGGTGTTGCTATATGAGAAAGTTTAGAAGATGGAGGAAGGGGCCATGAGCCAAGAAATGTGGGTGGCCACCAGAAACTGGAAAAGGTAAGGAAATAATTGCTACCAGTACCTATTAGAAGGAATACATATCTGCCCATACATTGGCTTTAGTCCACTGAGACTCATGTCAGATTTCTGACCTATATAAATGTAAGATAACAAACTTGTATTGTTTAAACCACTAAGTTTGGGTAATCTGTTACAGCAGCAATAGAAAACTAACACAAATGGTATGCAGACCCCTGAAAGTCTTCAAGCCCTTTTCTTTGAGCTCAAAACAATATTTATAATTATACAAACAAGTTTATTTTACTTTTTTACCTTGATGACATTTTCAATGGTTGCAAATGTTGCAAAAGCAATGGTGAGTAAAACTGATGGCACTGTAGTAGAAATAAAAGCACTAGCACCTAACTCTACTAGTAATTATTGTATTCTTTATCATAATGCACTCATAGAAAAAAGTTCTAGTTTCACTGAAGCACATATGATGAAGCAGTAAAAAAAAAAAAAAAAATTAGTAAATCTTGACCTTTGAGCACATGTGTTTTTAACAGTCACTGTGACAAAATGGGAAGGATGCAGCTCTGCTGCATCTGGAAGTTTCATGATTACCTTGAGGAAAAGCATTTGTTCAGTTGTTTTGTTTGAGTTGTGAGCATCACTTTGCCTCAGCCTCCCAAGTAGCTGGGATTACAGGCATGCACCACCACACCCAGCTAATTTATTTTGTGTTTTTAGTAGAGATAGTGTTTCTCCATGTTGGTCATGCTGGTCTTGAACTCCCAACCTCAGGTGGTCCACCCACCTTGGCCTCCCAAAGTGCTGGGATTACAGGCATAAGCCACCATGCCTGGCCATAGATTACTACTTTTTTCTTCAAAAAACAACTGGAAAATAAATGTTAGTTTTATTTTTTCAATCTTTTCCCTCTGTTGTTTAGTTTGGATGATTTCTGTTGATCTGTTTTCAAGTTCACAGACTCTTTCTTCTGTAATCTACATTCTATATTGAGCCCATTATGTACATTTTTTATTTCAGTTGTATTTTTTAACCCCAAGATTTCCACTTGTTTCTTTTCTTATCTTCCTTTTTTTTTTTTTTTTGTTTTTTGTTTTGCTGACGTTCTCTTTCTTTTCATTCATTTTAAGAATGTTTGCCCTTACCACTTGGAGCATGGTTATAACAGCTACTTTAAAGCCTTTATCTGATTACTTCAACATCTTTGTCATGTTGGGGTTGGCATTTGCTGCCTTTTCCCTTGCAAGATATTGAGATTTTCTTAATTCCTCATATGCTGAGCAATTCTGGATTACATCTTGGACATTTTGAATATTATGTCATGAGACTTTGACTCTTGTTTAAATCCAAAAGAAAATTATGATTTGTGTGTGTGTGTGTTTCAACAAGCCATTGACCTGGTTGAGCTCAGGCTATGTGCTTCTCCCCATCTTCTTTAAGGTATGGTTCACTGTTACCTAAATTTTCAGAGACTTTGCAGTGTTATTTAAATCTGCCCTGTATGCATGCCATCCAGTGGCATATTTGGGACTTAAAAGTGGCCTACATTACAGAGCTTAGTTCTCCAAGCCTTTGTTACACTATTTAGGGTCAGACCAATTCATGTTCCACTTGAAGATGGCGTAGGTATTTATATACAACTTTATGGGATTGCTTTATTGACTCCCTCGTCTCCACGATCTTTCTGAAACTTTTCACTCCCTAAAAGTCCTCCTTCTCTAGCTAAAAAGCCAGGGCTTTTATTTCTCCACTCTGCTGTTCACATCTCACAACTGCATCTGTCTCAGGAGCCAAATGGTAAGAAGATAGACATGGGTAAGGGAACAATAGGGACTCCCCCATCTTCTTGGGGTCACAGTTCCTCTGGTCAAAAAGAAGAGTTCTTCCTGAGAATTCTAGGTGCCTGTCCAATCACCACTGTTGATGCTGCCACTGCCACCACAGGATTTCCTGGGGATTTGGGCATAATAGAAAAAAAATCAGGGCATTTACTTCACTCTGATTCATAGGGACCCCATTTCCCTCTTTTTAGGGAAAAGATCATAGAGCTTTCTCTTAGAGCTTCTTTTAGAGCTTTCTGTCTGTCCCCAGTGTGTAGGTTTGGGTTTCAGGTTGCACTGGCGTTACCCAGCCAAGATATATTGGGGGTAGGGGTGGAGGAGTCCTTAGCTGTCCCATGCATTCTGTCTAGGGTTTTAAATTGCTATCAGGGGGAGAGGCAAAGTGGAATGTGGTTACTTCATCTCGACCAAAGCTGGAAGTGGTCTCCTAGTTTTTATCCTCCCCCTACTTCAGGGGTTGTTTCTTCTCAGTGCCCCTTGGTTAGCTTTTCCTGATTGGTTGGCTTTAAATATTAGCATTCCCCTAGGCTCATTTTAGGCAATGTTCTCACTCTACTTTCTCTCCCTAGTTAATGTTAACCATGTTCATTACTTACATTATCATGTACATGCAAAGTTTGTATCTCCAAACTGACCTTTCTCATTAATTCCAGACTAACATATCCAACTGACTCCTTGATATCTCCACCACATATCTCAAAATCATGGGAAAATTCAGCATGTCTAGAATACAAATCATGACCTACCTTTCAACCTCAAACTTGGTCCTCTTTCAGGATTCCCTATGTCAGTTAATGACACCATCGGTCTTCTGTTTTACAAACAAGAAACCGAGGAGTCATCTTTGATGTTTTTGCCTCTCTCTCTGCCTATGTCTAATCCTGCTGATGTTACCTCTCAAATTGTTGAGGTTACTTTTTAAATAGCTCTCAAATCTGTCTACTTTCTCTACTGCCCCATGCTAATCCAAGCTTCCAGTAACATTCACCTGAACCACTGCAATTTTCTCCAACTTGATCTCCCTGTGTCCACTTCTATTCTCCGTAATCAGTTCTCCACGTGGCGGCCAGAATGACTTTGCTATGAAAATACTTGCTAAACCCCTACTCAAACCATTTCAATGGCTGTTCAATGTGCTTATGAGATAGAGTCTTGCTCTGGTGCCCAGGCTGGAGTGCAGTGGTATGATCTCGGCTCACTGCAACCTCTGCCTCCTGGGTTCAAGCAATTCTCCTGAGTCAGCCCCCAGAGTAGCTGGGATTACAGGCATGTGCCACCATGCCCAGCTAATTTTTGTATCTTTAGTAGAGACGGGGTTTCACCATGTTGGCTAGGCTGATCTTGAACTCCAGGCCTCAAGTGATCCACCCACCTAGCCCTCCCAAAATAACGAGATTACAGACCTGAGCCACCACACCCAGCCCCACTCCTCCCTTTTCTTTACATGCTTCTACTCATTTGTCTTCTTTTGGTTCTTCATGCCATGTTTTCTTTTGCTCCCTTGCCAGAGATATTCTCTACCCCACCTCACATCATCTAACTTTTTCTTCACATATCAGCCCAATATTTACTTCCTACTTCTGTGCCTTATCAAAAAAGAGAGGGTAAAACTTATATAATCCAAGTCAGTCCAAGAGCTTCTGTTCACATCCAGGTCACTTTATCTACAAATGATACTTATCTTCTTTTCTTCTATCCAGTGAGACAAGTTCTAAGGTTAGATAGCTTAGATAGGTCTAAAAATTACAGCTATTTATATTGCTGAGAATGAAGGAATGCTAAAAGCCTATTATGTTATAATTACTAGTTTGCAAATGAGGAGTCAAGGCTGTAAGGGACATATGGCCCAATCATTCATGTGATACTTGAATCCCTTCTATGAACAGACCAAGTACTGATTCTATTGTGAGTACTCTTCCTGTGTTCATCAGATCCAACATTCTTCCAGTATTCATCTTATTCCTCATAAAGAGAGAAAGAAGAACTAATCCTACTTTTCTGTTGGAATGATAGATTTTTTTCCTGCAAATAATGTCTCCCAATGTATGGTCATCTCACAATCTATATCAGAATTTCTTGATGCTCCACCTATAACGACAGATTATTGAGGACCCGCCCTAGAGTCACTCAAATTATGAGTCATTCATAAATGTACATAGAATGTTCCATCTTGATCATAGAATTTGCATCAAATACAGTACCAGAGGCCAAAGGCCTAAACAATAATTTCTAGCATATTTACTTTTTTTAACAGTGTGCCATTTCTATTGGAAAAGTAAAGATAGTTAATCAAATGCCTTAGTCTTAAAGATTCCATGCTAAGAACTAATGACATTTTTGTTCTTTAAATCTAGGTAGATATTCTCACCACCAACACCACCTAACCACCACTAGCAATCAAAGAGAGGCATTCAACACAGAAATGGTCAAGTACCTAATTGAATAGCTATTAAAAGCTTATTACATGTATATTTTTATTCAAACAATGTTCAGTAAGCACTTAATTTTTTTATAAAAACTATGCACTGAATGTCTGTCTTCTCTATGTCAGACTTGTGCTGGTCCTGGGTATACAGTGGTGAATAAATTGAAATCATTATTGAATTACAAAGTATGATAAATGCTATTAATTAAAAAAAGAAACAAGAGGCTGAGTGCAGTGGCTCACACCTGTAATCTCAGTACTTTGGGAAGCCAAGGTGGGTGGATCACCTGAGGTCAGGAGTTCCACACCAGCCTGACCAATATGATGAAACCCTGTCTCTACTAAAAATACAAAAATTAGCTAGGTGTGGTGGTGTGCAACCCATAGTCTCAGCTACTCTGGAGACTGAGGCAGGAGAATCACTTGAACCAGGGAGGCAGAGGTTGCAGTTGGCTGAGATCGCACCACTGCACTCCAGCCTGGGCGACAGAGTGAGA
>NW_012111253.1:104843-110866 GCF_000951035.1 Colobus angolensis palliatus
AAAGAAAGAAAGAAAGAAAGAAAGAAAGAAAGAAAGAAAGAAAGAAAGAAAGAAAGAAAGAAACAAGAGAGAGCATAACACATACACGAAACAAAAGAATTTTGCTGTGCTTAAAGCAAAAGATGTGAATGGTGAGTAATCAGATTATGAAAGTTTTTGCATGTCATCTTAAGGACTTCAAATGTTAGGGCAGTGAAACAGTACTAAGGGATTTAAGCAGAGAAGTGGCATAAATGGATTTTTCTAAAGCATAAATCTAGTCACATAATCTTTCATGCAAGAATTGGTTCTCCATCAGAGGTAGTTCTACCTTCTCTGTCAAATATATTCCTCTTTAACAGTACCTCAAAAGGATCCCTTACCGGAGGCTCTATAAAAGTAACAATTGAAATTAGTGTTGATTGCGATCCAAAGAAAAGAATGCACTGTTTTACCAATAATTAACTTCAGTATTGCATATTATATATAAAGCACATTTATTATGCATATATATATATATATATAGTTGTGCACAACAATGTTATGGAACATATGGCTTTAACTACTATTCTCTTAGCCAAAATCTGCTGCAAGGAGATACCCACCCAGGTTCTGTTCTGGGTCATCTTCTGACATCTGGGTTATTTCTCATCTGTTTTGTTGTCCCATTCTGGTCTATATCCCATTCTAAAACACTTGGTTCCATGCCAATCTGCTCAGTTCCTTGTATCAAAGCTGACAGACTGACTACAGAGGGTATTCAATCTGTCTCCAAGATCTCTCATAGTTCCCTCTTTGAAGTAAATCTTTCAACTATTTCTATAGCTCTAGCTATTTCTGTTTATATTTAGAACCACACATAATAAATTCCAGAAAGCAGACAATTCAGTTCTATTATAACAAAATTTAGCTCTACTCAAATAAAAGCCTACTATAAATTACAACGCAACATAACACTAAAATTGCCAGGCAATGATTGTGCCCATTGCATTGGGAAGATTGAGGTAGCTAGGAAGAAACATAGTTACTTCTAGGATAAATGATTCCCTGTCGGCTTTCCCTTACCATTCCAAAACCATTACTGGGGGCATAATTCCTTTCTCTACTATCAAACATCTCTTGGCAGCAATATCTGGCATCAAATTTGTCCCGTTGTTGGTCGGGTGCATTGGCTTACACCTGTAATCCCAGCATTTTGGGAAGCCGAGATGGGCAGATCACTTGAGGTCAGGAGTTCGAAACCAGCCTGGTCAACATGGTGAAACCCCGCCTCTACAAGAAATACAAAAAATTAGCCAGGCATAGCGGCATATGTCTGGAATCCCAGCTACTTGGGAGGCTGAGGCAGGAGGATTGCTTGAACCTGGGAGGCAGAGGTTCCAGTGAACTGAGATTGTGCCACTGCACTCCAGCCTGGGTGACAGAGTGAGACCCCATCTCAAAAAAAAAAATTTGTTTCATTGCCTCCTCTCCAGAATTTTGCTATGTGGTTATTTCGAGTTTCTTTATGTATGGGTTACACACCTAGGGACATGTAACAGAAGTCCTAAATGTATTTATTTTTATTTTTTTATTATACTTTAAGTTCTGGGATACACATGCATAACATGCTGGTTTGTTACCTAGGTATACACGTGTCATGGTGGTTTGCTGCACCCATCAACCTGTCATCTACATTAGGTATTTCTCCTAATGCTAGAGTTAAATAATCCAAAAGTCATCATCTAATACTAAAACTTTTAAAGTATTTTATATTTTTAATTTGTCCAGTGAGTTTACATTCCTCCAGTCAAAACCCTCTTCCCTTCTCTACTCTAGAAGTAGAGATAGACAAGTAAGAAGGTACACATGGAGGCAGAAAGAATGAAGGAAAAAATCAAATAAAAAAGGAAAAAGAGAGAAACAAGAACTAACCCTACTTTTCTTTTTGAAAGATAAATTTTTGCTGGAAATAACGTCTCCCAGTGTATGGTCACCACACAATCTATATCAGAATTTCTTGGGGCTCCACCTATAACTACAGATTATTGAGAAACCACCCTAGAGTCACTGACTCAGAATATCTGGGAGTGAAGGCATTCTTAACAAGCAATATTTGTATGCAAATAAAAGATTTAAAACAACTAATATAAATATTGTCTCTATAATGTTTAAGTATTTATAAAGCAATATACCTCATTGCCCTTGTTTCTTCTTTGTAATTTCCCAAGTGGTACTTTCTTCTCAAAGTGACTGGTGTAAAGCTGATAAATGTGTTAATTTACTGAATGACTGCTCTAAACAGAAAAGGTACAAAATAACAGGAATACTTGTCCCTGTGAAGTCAATCATCCAATGAAGAAAAAAGAAAAACATGAATGAAAAAGACTTAATTAGTATATCAGTAGTATACTGGCATAAAAGCAGATACAATTTGCACAAGTATTTATGTGCTTAGAAAAGCAAGGCTGGCAAGCGGAAAAATCAAGTAAGTATCATTGAATGCCTTACTCAGGGAGATACGGAGTTTTAATGAGGAGTCTGGAATAATGAAGGGTAATTAGAGAGCCACCACCATGTGGTAAAACAAGCTCTGGCCAAGAAATCGGAGGGATGTCGTAGTCCCAGTTCTACAGTTGTGTGATGTTGAGCTAGTCTTTTATATTTTTAAATTCTGTTTTCTCACTTGCACAATCAAGGCCAGTCTTTATTTGTTTCTTTATGCTCCCACCTCATTTGAGAAAGGGTTAAAGCACAGAAGATACACAAGATTTCTTCTGGAGCAAATGTTTGATGACTCTATAACTCAAAACCTCACAACCGCAAAACACAAAAAGGAAATATTAACAAATGCAAATTGAAACCTACTATTGTTAATAGGCAATCACTCTGTGTACACATCTCATAACTATGAAATTACATAGAGGTAAGATCCGATCAGAGTTCTAAGAGGTTGTATGTTGTCTAGAATTTCTCTGGTGAGCTCTGCCTGGGGCACATCTCTGGTAAAACCACAGGGACCCAATCAGAGATGTTCATGTGTTTTATGCAATGGTATTTTGCCCAGCAGTTTCTTCATAGCATCTTTGACTTCCTTGTTTCTTAAACTGTAAATTATGGGGTTCAACATAGGGGTAAGCACTCCATAAAGCAATGAGATGATTTTGTCTATTTTTTGTACCTTTGATGAAGAAGGCTTTAGGTACATAGAGAGGGCAGCCCCATAATACAAGATCACCACAGTCAAATGGGCGCCACAGGTAGAAAAAGCCTTGTTTCTTCCCTCTGCTGAGCTGATTCTCAGAATAGTGGAAAGGATGAAGATGTAAGAGATGCAAATTAAGAGCATTGGAATTGGCAAGAGGAGAATGCTGACCACCAGCATGATCGTGTTCACGAGCAGTGAACTTGTGCAAGCTAACTTTAACACCGCCAGAATTTCGCACGTGAAGTGATCGATGAGATTCCCACAGAGGGGTATTTGCAGGGCTAAACTGGTTTCCAGCAGGGCGGTCAGGCAACCCGTCACCCAGGAGACCGTGGCCATCTGTGCACAGACGCACCTGTTCATGATGATGGAGTATCTCAGCGGGTTGCAAATGGCCACATAACGGTCATATGCCATCACGGCCAGGAGTACACACTCTGTGGAGCCCATGGCAAGGGACAGATACATCTGTACAGCACACCCAGAAAAGATAATAGTTTTCTGAGATGACATCAAGTTCACCAGCAAAGTAGGAATAGAGGCAGATGTGTAACAAATATCCATGAAAGAGAGATTTCCAAGGAATAAGTACATAGGAGTTTTAAGGCGTGAATCTAGGATAGTGATTAAAATAAGAGTGCTGTTGCCCAAGAGGGTTGCCAGATACATTACAAGGCTGAAGACAAAGAGAACCACCTCTAACCTTGGGTACTGGGAAAATCCCTCCAAGAAAAAAATGCTCCAAATGGTGAAGTTTTCTCTTTCCATTTTCTTTCTTTCATCTATAGTTATTCCGGTATTATTCCCTTCATTTAACCTGAGGACATAAAGAAATGAATAAAGTGTGAATAAAGTAAGGAAATACTCTCAAACATTTTCACTATTATTATAAATGCAATTTTACTACAAGAAATCACAGGATAGTGTGTTTATTGATGTAAGGGGTGGGGAAGCAGGTTTGATCTATATAAGTTGATTCTTCCACAACAAAATTTAGAAAACAGCAAATTTGAAAAAAAGAATATACACATTTAATACTTGAATCTGAGCTCCTAAACCTACCCTTAGCACGCAGTAGGTCTTTAATAAAGCTTTGAAAGTGACTGAATGAGGAAAAATATGAATGTACATTGAAGAAGTTATTGAGCTCAAATCAGAAAAGTAATGCAGATAAGTGAGAAAAGAAAGCTCAAATGTACAAGAAAAAGCAATATTGATCTTCACTAAAAGAAGAGGAGGAACCTTGAAAGAAACAAATAAATTTTAGGCCGGGCACAGTGGCTCATGCCTGTAATCCCAGCACTTTGGGAGGCTGAGGTGGGTGGATTGCTTGAGCTCAGGAGTTAGACCAGCTTGGGCAATATGATGGTGAAATCCTACGAAAAATACAAAAATTAGCCAGATGTGGTGGCACACATCTGTGGTCTCAGCTACTCAGGAGGCTGAGGCTGAGACAGGGAGGCAGAGGTTGCAGTAAGCTGAGATTGCGCTACTGCACTCCAGCCTGGGTGACAGTGAGACTCTGTCTCAAAAAAAAAGAAACAAAAATTAAACCAACTTCATATGTGGAGGCTCTGGGTCTAAATGAACTCTACCCTTTCCAGCTAATGGTTTGGGGGGCTGTACACTGGTTTCAAAAGAACTGCAATGCTTTGAGCATAGACTACAATGCTCGAAGCATTGTAGATACTAATTTGTGATTATATTTAAGAGCCAGCTTATGTCACACAATTTAATACTAACACATTTAATACTAATACATCCACTGTACAATTTCATTCATTGTTGAGCCCCATATCTTTGTGAGTATGTGAAGAGTTCTGAAAATTATAGCCAGGCAATACATGAAAACCCATATATAAAGGAAATGCAGAAACTAAACTCCCTTGGAAGATTACCATAAGATCTCTTTGAAAATAAGATTACAGGCCGAGCGCGGTGGCTCACGCCTGTAATGCCAGCACTTTGGGAGGCCGAGGTGGGCGGATCACAAGGTCAGGAGATCAAGACCATCCTGGCTAACACGGTGAAACCCCGTCTCTATTAAAAATACAAAAAATTAGCCGGGCATGGTGGTGGGTGCTTGTAGTCCCAGCTACTTAAGAGGCTGAGGCAGGAGAATGGCGTCAACCCAGGAGGCAGAGCTTGCAGTGAGCCGAGATCGCGCCACTGCACTCCAGCCTGGGCGACAGAGCGAGACTCTGTCTCAAAAAAAAAAAAAAAAAATTACAGAGCATATAGTTATAAATAAGAACACTGGAAGTGGCAAGAGAAGAATGTTGACCACCGTCATGATCATATCCATGAGCAGTGAACTTATGCAAACTAACTTTAGCACCGCCAGAATTTCACTTGTGATCAGTGAGATTCCCACAGAGGGGTCGCTGCAGGGCAAAACTAGTTTCTAGCAGGGCAGCCAGAAACAAAGTGTTATTTTTTTTCTTACATTTCACATTATTAACAAAAAATTACTACAGAAAACTTACCTTGCTTCTTCACTCATATTGCCTTTTAATAAACCTTCAACCGTTTTCTTTCTCCACTGAGTCTTTCGTGTTTTCAAATACAAATGTCCTTAAACATTGCTTTCATCTTACAAATTTCTCTGCCAAGTTTTAGATTTAATAGATTTCTCTAATAATAAAAAATTATTAGATTATTATAAAGCATTACTTCAAAGAAGCTTAATTTTTGTGCCACTGTTAAGACTAACAAGCATAAAAGTTTTTAAATGAAAAAATTAGCCCAGTTACCTGAGATCTGATATTTTCTGTTATTTAAAAAGTATTTAGTAGTAGCCAAGAAGAATTGACCCTCCCATCTGAATTCCCTGTCACCAACTTCAAATAAAATATTG
>NW_012111253.1:111253-118880 GCF_000951035.1 Colobus angolensis palliatus
AAAAAAAAAAAAAAAAAAAATATTGTTTTATTATGCACTTCATAAAGTTAACTATGTCCAAGAAATAATAAATTCACTTTTTAAAATGTTAAATGTCATGTAGAAAACAATAGTGCAATTCATTTCTTTCAAAATTGTTAACTCTTACTACCATAACTAAAAATATCAAAGGATAGCAACTGAAATATCAGGCAAATTTAAATCATTTGTTGTTTTGGGGAGATACCTGTTGTCCCTGAACAATTTAGAGTTCAGCAGTTAAGATATATAGAGGCTTGAAACTTCATATCCTTCAGGGATATTGTCCCAAAGATCCAATTATATCAAACTTTTAAAAAGTCAAATAGAGAGTGAACCACACAGTTCCTCCAAAATACTTTGGAAAATTCAGAAAACAGTTTTCTCTTTGCTTTTTTCTTGTCAATCCTTAGCTATGTCAAGATTTTTTTAATGAATGATTTCAGTGTAGAATACTTAACAGAATACAGAGAAAAGATGTCCCTAAAATACATTTTGTGCAATTGTGAAATTAATTCCTGGTTTTCAGAAATTAGGGAAAGAACATTTACTTTTTAAAGCCGCAGAGATATCACTGCCCCAACAAGTGATCAGAAATGTTATTCAATATACCCATATTGAGAGGATTGCAAAGCAATGAAACCTCGGTAGTAATGGGCACATCCTAGATCTTTGTTTTGTTTTGTTTTGTTTTTGAGACAGGGTCTGGCTCTGTCGCCCAGGCTGGAGTGCAGTAGCATGGTCTTGGCTCACTGCAACCATCGCCTCCCAGGTTCAAGGGATTCTCCTGCCTCAGCCTCCTGAGTAGCTGGGACTACACGCATGTGCCACCATGCTGGGCTAATTTTTGTGTTTTTGGTAGAGACGGGTCTCTACCATGTTGGCCAGACTGGTCTCAACCTCCTGAGCTCAAGCAATCCACCCACCTCAGCCTCCCAAAGTGCTGGGATTACAGGTGTGAGCCACCATCCCCGGCCCCAGATATTAGTTTCTAAACACCATTCTCAAGTAGAAGGAAACATTACTCCTTGGAAAAATGACTAATATCAGAGCTAGGATATGGAAAGAACAAGATTAACTTAGTGTATCTTATCGAGCCAGAAAGTAAGAAATATACAAAGAATGGTAGGGATATAGCAAAGGGTCATAGACACCCACTTGGTGAAGCTCCCATTGCTAAATTTAGGACAGATTATTTGAAGCATCAAAATAAAAATGATAATTGATCATAATTCATAGAATAATATAAAAATGTACATATTCATTATGATGTAAATAAATAGAAATAGAAAGCTCTTCCTCACAGTAGGATGCCAAAAATTATAAATATAGAGGAATGATGTTAGAAAATAATCAATCACAGTTAAGGGTTTTGTAGGCAATAGATTACCATAGGTAAAATGTTATATTAGGTTAATGTAGGCAGTGTCGTTGTTGAAGGTAAAAGTTGGATGAACAGGATATTCACATGGTATCAAAATATCTCACCACAAATTACTTAGTAAGTTTAAAGATAAAATAATAACTTTACGGTGGGGAGGCCTGAAGGATAATCATGTTAACATCACCAATATTGGGACAAATAGACTCCATGTGCATTGTGATATGAGGTACTGAGAACACATTATCACCTCTGCCGTATTCCCATCAAAATTAAATCACCAGAATCTAACCATGAGTGTAAACCAGACAAACCTAAATTTAGGGATATCATGCAACATAATCAGCCTATCAGCCTATACTTTCCAAAAGTACAGAAAATTCTCAAAAAATGATATACAAATGGCCACAATAAATATGAAAAAATGCTCAACATCACTAATTATCAGGGAAATGCAAATCAAACCCACAGTGCAGTACCACCTTACTCTTGCAAGAAGAGCCTTAATCAAAAATTAATAGATGTTGGCATGGATGGGATGAAAGGGGAACACTTTTACACTGCAGGTTGGAATGTAAACTAGTACAACCACCATGGAAAAGAGTGTGAAGATTCCTTTAAGAACTAAAAGTAGATCTACCATTTGATCCAGTAATCCCACTTCTGGGTATCTACCCAGAGGAAAAGTCATCATACAAAAAAGATACTTGCACACATATGTTTATAGCAGCACAATTCACGATTGCAAAAATATGGAACCAGCCCAAATGCTCAACAATCAATGAGTAGATAAAGAAAATGTGATATATATATACACACACACATACCATGGAATACTACTCAGCCACAAAAAGGAATGAAATAATGGCATTTGCAGCAACTCGGATGGAATTGGAGATCAGTATTCTAAGTGAAGTAACTCAGGAATGGAAAATCAAACATCCTATGTTCTCACTCATAAGGGGGAGCTAGGCTATGAGGATGCAAAGGCAAAAGAATGACACAATGGATTCTGGGGACTCGGGGGAAAGGATGGGGGACTGGGGGACAAAAGACAACATATTGGGGATAGTGTACACTGATGGGTATACCAAAATCTCAGAAATCACCACTAAAGAACTTATCCATGTAGCCAAACATTACCTGTTCCCCCAAGACCTACTGAAATAAAAAAGAAGAAATAATAAAATAAAAAAACTCCTAATTTACAAAAAAACAGTGTCACAATCAGGAAACAAAAAGAAAAACCAAGAAAATGTTCCATACCTGAAAGAGATAGGACAACTAAATACGATGCATGCCCCAGCATTGAATCTTAAATCGGGAGAAAATGGGCTATAAAGGACATTATTAGGACAATCGACAATATTCGAATATGGCCTGGGGATTAGATATTCATATTCTATGAATATCAAATTTCCTGATCTTGATCACTGTACTATGGTTATATAAGATAATGTTCTTGTTCTTAGGAAATACAGACCGAAGCATTTAGTGTTAAAAGGGCAAAATGTCTCCAATTTACCCTCAAATCATTGGTAAAAATTTGGTTTTTAAAAATTATGTGTGGAAAGAAGATGCACTTATTGCCACATTTTTTTGCAAGTCATGCAGCCTCCATATTTTCTGTGTTCTTATGACAGCTCATTTACTCTGGATCACTGATGGCAAATGTTCAGAAAGAAGACCCTCAGAAGAACTTGGTCCTACCATACGAATAAGCAAATTATTTCCTTCTTAGGAAAAGAAGGAACAACAACTATATTGAATAATATAAAAATATAAAATAGAGCTAATTAAGTGGTAGGATTATATTTTGGGGATAATGGGCTACAGTAGCCCATAATAGCATGACCTTGGAATAGTGAAACTGGCTAAATCCAATAGGCTTGTTTGATTGTAAAACATAGGAAGCATGAGAGCTAATGACTTGAAGTTTTAATAATATTAATCTTGAAACTTTATTTTTCTAAAAGTCAGCACTCACAACAAATCCCTCCCACCACCATACAACAAGACAACAAGAATTTTAGAAGAAAATTGACAACGAGATGACCGTCTATGGAGAAAATCTGAAAGAATCAACAAAAAACTGCTGGAACTAACAATAAGCAATTCCAGTAAGGTTTCAGGACACAGGGTTAATGAACAAAAGTCAATTGCTCTCCTGTATACAAGCAAAAAAGAAATAGAATTTGCAATTAAAAACACAACATTGTTTACACTAGCGTCCCTCCCCCACAGTGATACACTTGGGCATAAATCTAACAAAATATGTGTATGATCTATATAAGGAAAACTATAAAACTCTGATAAATGAAATCAAAAAAGATCGTCAAGAAATCAGCTCTTTCCAAATGGGCCTGGCAAGATGGCCAGATAGGAACAGCTCTGGTCTGCAGCAACCAGTGACATCAACCCAGAAGGCAGGTGATTTCTGTATTTCCAACTGAGGTACCCAGCTCATCTCACTGGGACTGGTTAGACAGTGGGTACAGCCCAGGGAGGGGAGCTGGAACAGGGTGGGGCGTTGCCTCACCTGTGAAGCACAAGGGCTTGGGAAACTCCCTCTGCTAGCCAAGGGAAGCTGTGAGGGATCATACTGTGAGGAATGGTGCACTCCAGCCAGGATACTGCACTATTCCCAGTCTTTGCAACCTGCAGACCAGGAGATTCCTTCGAGTGCCTACGCCACCAGGGCCCTGGGTTTCAAGTACAAAACTGGGCGGCTGTTTGGGCAGACACCAACCTAGCTGCAGGAGTATTTTTTTCAGACCCCAGGTGATTTGTTTTTCTAAGACCACCAGAGCGGGCACAAAAGAACCAGCGAGTTGGCAAGGGTAAGAGCAAAACTGCAAATTTATTTTTGGTCACCTAGCTTCAGGGGAAGAAGGTGGGTAGGGAGAGGTCTGTCGGCCTCCAGCAAAGGAGGCCGACAGAGTCCCCTGGTGGGGCTCTCGGACAGAGTTCCTGCAGTCCCGACAGGAGTGAGGGACTGAGGAAGGCCACGCGGCGCGCTGGCCAAGAGCGGCTTTTCTAGGAGTGGGAGGGCAATAGGCGGGGCACGGGTGTGTCAGGGGGCGTTCCGCAGGTTCAACCAGGTAAATCTTGGTCTCTTCGGATTGACGTCACCTGGCGCATGCCCGGTTGGTCTGCACCTTCCTGAGCGCTGGCTGCATTTTCGCGCGCACGGGAAAAGTTGGTGGTGAAGAACCCGGAAGTGCACCATCTTGCCTCCGTTCGTCCAAACACCAGGAACCTGGAACCTGGCACCTGGAACACCAGTGAGATAGAACTGTTCACTCCCCTGGAAAAGGGGCTGACGCCAGGGAGCCAAGTGGTCTAGCTCAGCAGATCTCACCCCCATGGAGCCCAGCAAGCTAAGATCCACTGGCTTGAAATTCTCACTGCCAGCACAGTAGTCTTAAGCCAACCTGAGATGCTCAAGCTTGATGGGGGGAGGGGCATCCACCATTACTGAGGCTTGAGTAGGTGGTTTTCCCCACACAGTGTAAACAAAGCTGCCAGGAAGTTCAGACTGGGCGGAGCCCACCACAGCTCATAAAGCTACTGTAGCCAGACTGCCTCTCTAGATTCCTACTCTCTGGGCAGGGCATCTCTGAAAGAAAGGCAGCAGCCCCAGTCAGGGTCTTATAGATAAAACTCCCATCTCCCTGGGATGGAGCACCTGGGGGAAGGGGTGACTGTGAGTGCAGCTTCAGCTGACTTAAACATTCCTGCCTGCCAGCTCTGAATGAGCAGCATATCTCCCAGCACAGCACTGGAGCTTTGCTAAGGGACAGACTTCCTCCTCAAGTGGGTCCCTGATCCCCATGCCTCCTGACTGGGAGACACCTCCCAGCAGGGATCAACAGACACCTCATACAGGAGAGCTCTGGACATGTGGTGGGTGCCCCTCTGGGACAAAGCTTCCAGAGGAAGGAACAGGCAGCAACCTTTGCTGTTCTGCAGCCTCTGCTGGTGATACCCAGGCAAACAGGGTCTGGAGTGGACCTCCAGCAAACTCCAGCAGACTTGCAGCAGAGGGGCCTGACTGTTAGAAGGAAAACTAACAAACAGAAAGGAACAGCATCAACAACAACATAAAGGATGTCCTCACAGAAACCCCATCAGTAGGTCACCAACATCAAAGAGCAAAGATAGATAAATCCACAAAGATGAGGAAAAACCAGTGCAAAAAGGCTGAAAATTCCAAAAACCAGAATGCCTCTTCTCCTCCAAAGGATCACAACTCCTTGCCAGCAATGGAACAAAGCTGGATGGAGAATGACTTTGACTAGCTGACAGAAGTAGGCTTCAGAAGGTCGGTAATAACAAACTTCTCTGAGCTAAAGGAGGATGTTCTAAACCAATGCAAGGAAGCTAAGAACCTTCAAAGAAAAGTTAGAGGAATTGCTAACTAGAATAACCAATTTACAGAAGAACATAAATGACCTGATGAAGCTAAAAAATACAGCATAAGAACTTCATGAATTGTACATAAGTATCAATAGCCAAATCGATCAAGCAGAAGAAAGGATATCAGAGATTAAAGATCAACTTAATGAAATAAAGCATGAAGACAAGATTAGAGAAAAAAGAATGAAAAGGAACAAACAGAGCTTCCAAGAAATATGGGACTATGTGAAAAGATCAAACCTATGTTTGATTGGTGTACCTGAAAGTAACAGGGAGAATGGAACCAAATTGGAAAACACTCTTCAGGATATTATCCAGGAACTTCCTCAACGTAGCAAGATAGGCCAACATTCAAATTCAGGAAATACAGAGAACACCACAAAGATACTCCTCAAGAAGAGCAAACCCAAGACACATAATCGTCAGATTCACCAAGGTTGAAATGAAGGAAAAACTGTTCAGTGCAGCCAGAGACAAAGGTCAGGTTACCCACAAAGGGAAGCCCATCAGACTAACAGTAGATCTCTCTGCAGAAACCCTACAAGCCAGAAGAGAGTGGGGGCCAATATTCAACATTCTTAAAGAAAAGAATTTTCAACCCAGAATTTCATATCCAGCCAAACTAAGCTTCATAAGCGAAGGAGAAATAAAATCCTTTACAGACAAACAAATGCTGAGAGATTTTGTCACCACCAGGCCTACCTTACAAGAGCTCCTGAAGGAAGCACTAAACATGGAAAGGAACAACCAGTAGCAGCCACTGCAAAAACATACCAAATTGTAAAGACCTTCGACACTACAAAGAAACTGCATCAACTAATAGACAAAACAACCAGCTAGCATTATAATGACAGAATCAAATTCACACATAACAATATTACTCTTAAATGTAAATGGGTTAAATGGTGCAATTAAAAGACACAGCCTAACAAATTGGACAGAGTCAAGACTCATCCGTGTGCTGTATTCAGGAGACCCATCTCATGTCCAAAGACATACATAGGCTCAAAATAAAGGGAAGGAGTAAGATTTACCAAGCAAATGGAAAGCAAAAAAAAAGGAAGGGTTGCAATCCTAGTCTCTGATAAAACAGCCTTTAAACCAACAAACATCAAAAAAAATAAACAAAGGCATTACATAATGGTAACAGGATCAATACAACAAGAAGAGCTAACTATCCTAAATATATATGCACCCAATGCAGGTGCACCTAGATTCATAAAGCAAGTTCTTAAAGACCTACAAAGAGACTTAGACTCCCACACAATAATAATAAAGTGGGAGACTTTAACACCCCACTGTCAATGTTAGACAGATTAACGAGACAGAAAATTAACAAGGATATTCAGGACTTGAACTCAACTCTGGACCAAGAGGACCTAATAGACATCTACAGAACTCTCCACCCCAAATCAACAGAACATACATTTTTCTCAGCACCACATTGCACTTATTCTAAAATTGACCACATAATTGGAAGTAAAACACTCCTCAGCAAATGGAAAAGAACAGAAATCATAACAAACAGTCTCTCAGATCACAGTGCAATGAAATTAGAACTCAGGATAAAGAAACTCACTCAAAGCTGCACAACTACATGGGAACTGAACAACCTGCTTCTGATTGACTACTGGGTAAAAAACAAAATTAAGGCAAAAATAAATAACTTCTAGGAAACCAATGAGAACAAAGACACAACATACCAGAATCTCTAAGACACAAAGCAGTGTGTAGAGGGAAATTTATAGCACTAAATGCCCACAAGAGAAAGCAGAAAAGATCTAAAATGGACACCCTAACATCACAATT
>NW_012111253.1:120235-124072 GCF_000951035.1 Colobus angolensis palliatus
TCTCACCACTCCTATTCAACATAGTGTTGGAAGTTCTGGCTAGGGCAATCAGGCAAGAGAAAGAAATAAAGGGTATTCAAACAGGAAGAGAGGAATTCAAATTGTCTCTGTTTGCAGACGACATGATCCTATATTAAGAAAACCCCATCATCTCAGCCCCAAATCTCCTTAAGCTGATAAACAACTCTGGCAAAGTCTCAGGATACAAAACCAATGTGCAGAAATCACAAGCATTCCTATACACCAATAACAGACAAACAGAGAGCCAAATCATGAATGAACCCTCATTCACAATTGCTATAGAGAAAAAAATACCTAGGAATACAACTTACAAGGGATGTGTAGGACCTCTTCAAGGAGAACTACAAACCACTGCTCAAGAAAATAAGAGAGGACACAAACAAATGGAAAAACATTCCCTGCTCATGGATAGGAAGAATCAATAACACGAAAATGGCCATATGGCCCAAAGTAATTTATACATTCAATGCTATCCCCATCAAGCTACCATTGACTTTTTTCAGAGAATTAGAAAAAACTACTTTAAATTTCATATGGAACCAAAAATAAGCCTGCATAGCCAAGACAATCCTAAGCAAAAATAACAAAGCTGGAGGCATCACGCTACCTGACTTCAAACTATACTACAAGGCTACAGTAACCAAAACAGCATGGTACTGATATCAAAATAGATATATAGACCAATGAAACAGAACAGAGGCCTCAGAAATAACATCACACATCTACAACCATCTGATCTTTGACAAACCTGACATACACAACAATGGGGAAAGTATTCCCTATCTAATAAATGATGTTGGGAAAACTGGCTAGCCGTATGCAGAAAACTGAAACTGGACCCCTTCCTTACACCTTATACAAAAATTAACTCAAGATGCATTAAAGACTTTAACATAAGACCTAAAACCATAAAAACCCTAGACAAAAACCTAGGCAATACCATTCAGGACATAGGCATGGGCAAGGACTTCATGACTAAAACACCAAAAGCAATGGCAACAAAAGCCAAAATTGACAAATGAGGTCTAATTAAATTAAAGAGCTTCTGCACAGCAAAATAAACTATCCAGAGTGAACAGGTAACCTATAGAATGGGAGAAAATTTTTGCAATCTATCCATCTGACAAAGGCTAATATCCAGAATCTACAAAGAACTTAAACAAATTTACAAGAAAAATAAACAAACAACCCCATCAAAAAGTCAGCAAAGGACATGAACAGACACTTCTCAAAAGAAGAAATTTACGCAGTCAACAGACATATGAAAAAATGCTCATCATCACTGGTCATCAGAGAAATGCAAATGCAAATCAAAACCACAATGAGATACCATCTCACGCCAGTTAGAATGGCAATCATTAAAAAGTCAGGAAACAACAGATGCTGGAGAGGATGTGGAGAAATAGAAACGCGTTTACTCTGTTGATGCCAGTGTAAATTAGCTCAACCATTGTGGAAGACAGGGTGGTGATTCCTCAAGGATCTAGAACCAGAAATACCACTTGACTCAGCAATCCCATTACTGGGTCTATACTCAAAGGATTATAAATCATTCTACTATAAAGACACATGCACTCATAAGTTTATTGCAGCACTGTTCACAATAGCAAAAACCTTGGAACCAACTCAAATGCCCACCAATGATAGACTGGATAAAGAAAATGTGGCACATGTACACCATGGAATACTATGAAGCCATAAATAAGGATGAGTTCATGTCCTTTGCAGGGATATGGATGAAGCTGGAAATCATCATTCTCAGCAAACTAACACAGGCACAGAAAACCAAACACCGCGTGTTCTCACTCATAAGTGGGAGTTGAACAATGAGAACACATGGACACAGGGAGGGGAACATCACACACCGGTGCCTGTTGTGGAGGGATGGCATTAGCAGAAATACCTAATGTAGAGAACAAGTTGATGGGTGCAGCAAACCACCATGGCACATGTATACCTATGTAACAAACCTGCACGTTCTGCACATGTATTCCAAAGAATTACAGTATAATTAAAAAAAAAAAAGAAACAAATTAGCTCTTTCCAACATGAGCTATAGATTTGATACAAACCCAATCAAAATCATGGGAAGTTCTTTTGTAGATAACAATAAACTGACTCTAAAACTTTTATCCAAATGGGACAGCCACTTTGGAAGACAGTTTGGCAGTTTGTTTTTTACAAAGTCAAACATACTCTTACCACATGATCCAGCAATTGTGCCCATTGGTGTTTACCCAAAGAAGTTTGAATACATGTCCATACAAAAAAACATGCACAAGGATGTTAATAGCAGCTTTTTTCTTAATTCCCAAAACTTTGAAACAACCAAGATGTCTTTTAGTAGGTGAATGGATAAATGATGGTATGTGCAGCCAGTGGAACATTATTCAGCACTCAAAAGAAATTAGCTATTAAGTCCTGAGAAAACGCATGGGGGATGAGTTTCAAGTCAAGGTTAAACAAACAAACAAACAAACAAACCAAACAAAAAAGACATGAGGGAAACTTAAATGCATATTACTCAGTGAAAGAAACCAATCTGAAAAGGCTATATACTGTATGATTCCAACTATATGATATTCTAGAAGAGGCAAAATATGGCAACAGTAAAAAGATCAGTGGATGACAGGAGTTGGGGGTAAGAAGAGGGATGAATAGGAGCACAGAAGAATTTTAAGACAGTGAAAATACTCCACATCATACTATAATAATGGGTATAAGTCATTATAAATTTTCTAAAATCCATAGACTGTACACCACCAAGAGTGAACCCTACAGCAAACTATGGACTTTGGGTGATTATGGTGTGACAATATTGGTTCATCTATTGTAACAAATGTGCCACTCTGGAGGGGGATGTTGATAACTGGGGAGGCTATGGATGTCTAGGGGCACGGGGTATATGAGAACTCTCAATTTTGTTGTGAACCTACAACTGCCTTAAAAATAAAATCTTAAAAAAATAATAATTACAAGAATATGTTGGTGAATATTAAGCTAACTTTAAGATAATAGAAGTAATAATTTTCATATCAACAACTATCATTTATTGAATGCTCACCACATGCCAAAGTATTATGCAAAGCATTTTACAGATTCTCTCTGTAAAAGTATATGATGTAGGAAAAATCAACATCTCGATATTATGAAAAGTGAACAAGCTCTGCAAAGGATGCATTGTGTCAAGGCCACAGAGCTAGCAAGTTTAAGTTAGAATTTGAAACCAAGTCTGTATACCTCTAAACTTGGCCTCGTCACCACCTAAGGTTGCTTTGGTTGCTTGCTTGGTTGTTTGGTTTGGTTTTCTCTTTAAAGACAGGGTCAGGCTGGAGTGCAGTGGCGCAGTCACTGCTCACTGTAACCTCAAACTCCTGGGCTCCAGTGATACCCCTGCCTTGGCCTCCCGTGTAGCTGGGACTACAGGTGAGTGCCATCGTGCCCAGATAATTTTTTTTTTCTGGTAAGTCACTTATTATTCTACATGTTATGTCCAGTTATAAGATTTTGCTCCTTACTTGAATTTAGAGATAAAACTGGAAATCAGAGAATTGTAGGAGTTGCTGAACCCAGCTCTCAGTTGTAAAGGAAGGTGTATTGATTACTCCCTTTGATACACACAGAAAATTATTCAGAGTACATCTTTTTTTTCTAGTATCATAAATTTCTTTTATTATTATTATTATTATTATTATTATACTTTAAGTTCTAGGGTACATGTGCATAACATGAAGGTTTGTTACATATGTATACTTGTGCCATGTTGGTGTGCTGCACCCATCAACTCGTCAGCACCCATCAACTCATCATTTACAT
>NW_012111253.1:129152-140281 GCF_000951035.1 Colobus angolensis palliatus
GCGGGCGCCCCTCCCCCAGCCTCACTGCTGCCTTGCCATTAGATCACAGACTGCTGTGCTAGCAATGAGGGAGGCTCCGTGGGCGTGGGACCCTCCGGGCCAGGTGTGGGGTATAACCTCCTGGTGTGCCTTTTGCTAAGACCTTTGGTAAAGCGCAGTATTGGGGCGGGAGTTACCTGATTTTCCAGGTGTTGCGTGTCTCAGTTCCCCTGGCTAGGAAAAGGGATTCTGTTCCTCCTTGCACTTCCCAGGTGAGGTGATGCCTCGCCCTGCTTCAGCTCTCACTGGTCTGGCTGCAGCAGCTGACCAGTACCGATTGTCTGGCACTCCCTAGTGAGATGAACCCGGTACCTCAGTTGAAAATGCAGAAATCACCCGTCTTCTGTGTCACTGGTGCTGGGAGCTGGAGACTGGAGCTGTTCCTATTCAGTCATCTTGCTCTGCCCCCCGTGCCCAGATAATTTGTTAAAAATGTTTTAGAGATGAGGTCTCGCTATGTTGTCCGGGGTGGTCTTAAACTCTTGGTCTCAAGCAGGGTTGGTTGTGTTTAATGGAAATAAAAGAGTTATTATGTATAAAGTTCTTAGAGGAGTGTCTGGCCCTGTATGACCATGAGCAGTTATTTATTCAGCTCTTGGCCAAGAACATGGACTCTTCACTCCATGCCCCACTGCTTGGTTACTTAGCATTTTCTTGAAAGCTCTGTGCCTTAGTTTACTCATCTATGAATGAGTATAATAATTAGAGGACTAAAATAACTAATAGAGAGACAGGTACTTAAAATGGTATCGGGAACAAGGGAAGGGTTGTGTCAATAAGCGGTACTACTAATTGTTGTGTCTATTTCCCATAATCAAAGAGTGAAAATGGGAAGCAACATAAATGTCCAACAAAGGAGAATGATGTATTTTAAAAATTATAACCAAATATTGGGATACTATTTGATCATTAAAAAGCATGGTTTGCAAGAGTATGTAAAGACAAAAGATAATTCTCACAATACAATGTAAAATAAAAGATTCGAAAATGTCAGGATATTTTTTGGTGTTTTTTTTGTTCTGTTTTGTTTTTAAACCAAAGATGGTCACTTTCAGTAGAATGTTTTTAATATTGTTTTTTAATATATAGTAGTTGTGTGGTTGTACATACAAACATATACACATATAATGATAATGTGCAGAAAACAGATAATGAAATAAACACTTATAATGGTAAAAAAAAATTGACAATCAGATGTTAAATAGGAATAATAGTCACAAATATTGAAGAAAAGCATGTAAAATTATCACTAGCAAACTATATGATTTTTATATAAAAAAGAACAAGAGAATCAACTAAAATGTTCCCCAGAAGTGAAGAGTTTAGTAAAATAGCCTAATAAAAGAAATAAATAAAAATCAATCATTTTCTTGCAGTCAGTTGGAAGATATGGTAACTGGAAAAAGATTCCATTATCAGTTGCATTAAAAATGTGAGCTATCTTAGAATGACTCAAATGAGAACAGTGCAGAACTCACAAAAAAGGAACAACAAAATTTTAATAACAGGAGTGCCCTAGCCAATAAACTGGATGGATACCAATGCAAAATCTAGAGTCTACCTCTCTAAACATGCATTATTTTTATCAATAAATAAAAATAATTCTTTTCTGATGAAACAAAAAAAGTTATATTAAAATGAAACCTTCAAGTGAGCAATCACTAAGCAGGTGTTTCCCTAAAAGATTATAGAGATAAATGAGTCTTTTGAGCGTTTCTCACAAAATCAAATAACTTAAAGGAAAAAAATGCTATGGAATAACAAAACATATACTTCAGCCACTTCACCTTTCAGAAGAGTGGCACGAGGATCTCCCCTCCGGGTTACGTGGCTCTTTTATTTAGGAAAACACCTCAAGGGATCTGTTTTCTTATGAAAGCAGGCCCTGGGCTAGTTCAAATGGGGAAATGTGTTGATAAAGATAACTAAATTATTCTATTTAATAATGATCTTATAGGATTTTAGCATTCATTCCTGGCTTCTTGAGGAGAAGCTTAGGGCACTGGGAGAGAAAGCAGAGAGGGAATTCGAGAAGCAGCAGCCCAGAAACCTTGCAGGAATAGGGAATCCAAAGACATTAACAAGAGGAAGGGAAAGCTAAGGTCTATAAAAACAGTGAGGACTCAGATTGAAGATTAGGTTGCTGACTGCTTTCAACTATTCTCAATTCCCCTGTCTGTCACTCCCAAACCTTCAGGTCAAGTCATGCAAATACAATGGTCTTGGATAATGGAGCTTTGATTATGGAAGAATAGGACTAGCTACCAGAATGGAGGACTTCTAGGTGCAAGGCACTTAAGGACATCTCTGTCCAGTCATCAGCTGACCACCCAGCTAACTGAGCAGAGACTTCCAAGGTCACATGTAAAAAAGAATTGAAGACTTCGCAGAATTAGTTTAGGAAGTCACTTAAAAAAAAATAGCAACAACAACAAACCCTGGAATGGGAGGGAAATCTGGTTTCATTTAATATTTAAATATTTAATAAGTTTTATTTCCCTTTAAAATAATACGTAATTATATAATCACATATTATTTTAAATATCTGATTTTCAACAAAAGATTGTAAGACATGTGAAGAGACAGGAAAGTATGGTCCATATTTTTATAATGATAAAAGTGTCCCTGCCTGCCCAACATGGTGAAACCCCATGTCTACATTTAAATACACACACAAAAAAAAAACATTAGCCAGGCACGGTGGCGTACGCCTGTAATCCCAGTTACTTGGGAGGCTGAGGCAGGAGAATCACTTGAACCCAGGAGGCAGAGGTTGCAGTGAACCAAGATTGCAGTACTGCACTCTAGCTTGGGCTACAGAGCAAGACTCAGTCTCAAAAAAAAAAGTATTGATCCATCAAGAAGACATAATTATAAATGTATATACACCTAAAGCAGAGCTCCAAAATACTTGAAACAAAACCTGACAGATTTGGAGGGAAAAATAGACAATTAAGCTACCACAGTTGGAGATTTTAATGCTGCACTTTCGGTAACTGGTAGAACTGGACAGAAGATGTAAGGCTAAAACTACACTACAAACCTACAGACCTAACAGCTTCTAGAGAATACCCCAGGCCACCGCACACACCCACGCACCGCAGTCTTCTCCACCATGCCACTACACACTCTTCTTCAACATGTCACTGCACACACCCACACACTGCACATTCTTCTCCAGTGATCACGGAATATTACCAGCTGATTTTGTGCCCATGCCCGTCAGTATGCCCTTTCTCCACAAAGGTGACTGCACTCCTGAATTATTCTACTTCCTATGTTAGTTTGCCTGTTATTGCAGCTTTTAAAAAATGTAATCAGGGCAGGGGTAGTAGCTCAGGCCTATCATCAAGGACTTTGGGAGGCCAAGGCAGGAGGATTGCCTGAGTCCAAGGAGTTTGAGACCAGCCCGGGCAACACAGTGAGATCCTGTCTCTACCAAAAATTAAAAAAATTCATTAGTACATGACTGAAGTTCCAGCTATTCAGGATGCTGAGGTGGGAGGATTGCTTGAGCCTGGGAGGTTGAGGTTGCAGTGAGCTATGATTACACTACTGCAGTCCAGCCTGGGCAGCAGAGTGAGACCTTGCTTTAAAAAAAAAAAGGAAGCATATGATACGCATTATGGTGTGTTTGGTGTCCTTCCTTCTACAGGATGCCTGCAAGATTCATCCATGTTGACATTTGTCGTTGCAGCTTGTCCATATTTATTGCTGTTTTACTATTTTATAAGCAACACACTTTATCTGTTTTCCTATTGTTAGACATTTGAACTGTCTTCACTTTTTGCCTATTTCAACAATGTCATTATAAACCTGCATGCATATGCCTTTTGGTTCACAGGCATACACATTTCTCTTGGGTATATACTTAGGAGTGGAGATGATAGGTGATAGGACATGCTGAAGTCAACTTTAGTAGATAGTACTAAATGATTTTCCAATATGTTATGAAAATATACAACCTCAAGTAAACCTCAAGGTTTCCTACTGATGCATAACAAGCTAAACCAAAATTTAGTAACTTAAACAATAGGCATTTTCCTATATATCATGGATGTCTGAGTCAGAAACTCAGACTACTTAATGGAAGTATTTGTGAGAGATTGAATAGTATAAGTTTGGCAAAGATTTTGGATTAGAAACTTTTGTTTTTTTCACTTAAATTTTTTTTTTTTATTTTTAATTTTTGTGGTTAGTTTTTTTTCTTGTAAGAGTCGGTTCAGCTATGGTCAGAGCTGATTAGTTAATCCTCAGAATTAAAAGGACTGGTAAAACTAATGAAAGGAGAGGATTCATTCTGTAAATAAATATTCTCTAGGAGAATTATCTAAGAGAAAGTTATTTCACTAAAGAATTTATGGTCTAGCTGGATGCGGTGACTCACGCCTGTAATCCCATCACTTTGGGAGGCTGAGGTCAGTGGATCACTTGAGGTCAGGAGTTTGAGACCAGCCTGGCCAACATAGTGAAACCCCCTCTCTACTAAAATACAAAAATTAGCTGGTCGTGGTGGTGCCCATCTGTAATCCCAGCTACTCAGGAGGCTGAGGCAAGAGAATCACTTGAACCCGGGAGGTGGAGGTTGCAGTGAGCCAAGATTGTGCCACTGCACTCCAGCCTGGGTGACAGAGCGAGACTCTGTCTCAAAAAAATAAATTATTGTCTAATATTAGGAGTTTACATGTAAAAATAATACCTAAAAGAACACCTCCAATTTTATATATTTCGTGATGGAATTACGTGAGCATAAACATATAAAGGGGTCGTGGAGGTGATAATCTGCAGGTCACATCTGGCAGACTCTCAAATTATCTGCCTGGGGAAAGTCTTATAATTCATGGCCTACATCCTGTTCCCTGAGTAAGGAATCTTACTGTGAGTTCCTCCAACTGTTGATATACTGATTAATACATAACTTATTGACATTGAAAAGAACACTGATTTGTTTCTGAATCATACAATTTTACTGCTTGTCTTGCACATAGAACATTTTAGCCTGTATGTTGTAATCTGCAGCCAATGATTGCAAACTCTTTATTGTAATCACCAACGAAAAAGGATAACTCCCATGAGGAGTCACCCTCCCTACTCCCAAACTTTCCCAGAAAAGGGGTAGCTGACTCCAGAACATGGCCAACATGGAACTCCTAGCTTAGCACATTTTTGCATTTGAAAGTTGTTTTGATTGTCAAGAGTCAGATGAAAGCATAAACTTATAAGACTTCAAGAGTAGGAGGTGCTGACATCATAAATGGGTTTAATGCCATATTAAGTTGAAATTAATTCTGGGACAATGGAGAACTGTTTTAAATAAGATAGAGACATCATTTGGTTTATGACCAAATCAAGATGTAGAATATTCTTGAACCGAGAAGTTCCCTCATGCCCATTTACAGTCAATTATCTCCCCTGACCCCATGCCCCCAACTACAAACCTAACTTCTGTCACTATAGTTTTTCCTTATCTAGAATTTCACATAAATAGAACTATGTATAGTATGCAGTCATTTTACTTAGCAAAATGTCTTATGTTTATGTAGTCATTTCTTTTATTGCTGAGTAGTATTCCACTGTGTAGATTTACAACTGTTGATGTACTCACTAATCGATAGACATTTGGATGGTTTTCGGCTTTGACCTATAATGAGTATTTACTTATTAGTCGTTGTGCAAACATAGATTTCCCCTTGTTTTAGGTAAACACACTTGTGTAAAATGTATGGGTCATAGTACAAGTGTATGCTTAACTTCGTATGAGATGTCAAACTGTTTCTCAAAGATGCTGTTCCTATTTTGCTATCCCATTAGCGATATGAGAATTCCTGTTGCTCCACATCTGTGTGACCGCTTGATTTTGTCACTCTTTGATTCGTCATTTCAATATGTGATGACCCATGTTGGTTTGTTTTTCAAGGAAATAGGATTTACTAACATATTTTAACAAGTAGTGTGTATAGAAAATAACCAACAGATGTTTTTATATCTATAAATTATATTCAAAAATGCCCCATGTTCCAATTTTTAAAAAGTTTTATTGAGATATAATCCATATACCATATGATTTACCCATTTAAAATGTACAATCCAAAAATTTTAAGTGGATTAACAGAGTTATACAACTATCAGCACACAATCAATTTGAGAACATCACTCTTAAAAGAAACTCACACTCATTAGCAGAAATTCTCTATTTTCCCCCAACCCCTAACCCTAGGAAACTACTAATCTACTCTGTTTCTATAGATTTGCCTATTCTGGACATTTCACATAAATGGAGTCACACAATGTGTGGTCTTTAAAGCTGACTTCTCTCCCTTATATATTTTCAAGATTCATCCAAGTCATAGCATGAATCATTATTTCATTCCTTTACTTGCCAAATAATATCTCATTGTATGGATATCCATATACGACGAGATATTTGGCAAGTAAAGGAATGAAATAATGATACATGCCAAACATCTCATTGTATAGATACACCACATTTAATTTTTATCCAGTCATCAGTTGAGCATTTGGGTTGTTCCCAGTTTTTGGTTTTTATAAATAATGTTCCTATGAATATGTATCTATAATTTTTTGTGGGACATATGTTTTCATTTCTCTTGAGTATGTTACACTTTGTTTAAACATTTGAGAAACTGCAAAACTGTTACCCAAAGCAGCTGTATCATTGTACATTCCCACCAGCAATGCTTGAGGGTTCCAATTTCTCCACTTCCTTATCAATACTTCTGGGTCTTTTTTTTAAAATAGCCATCCTAGACAGTTTGTAGTGGCATCTCATTGTGGTTTGCATTTGCAATCCCCTAAGGGATATTGATTTTTAGCAATTTTTATGCATATATCTTTCGTATATCTTCTTTGGATAAATGTCTATACAGATCCTTCGTACATTTTAGAAATTAGGTTGTCTTTTTGAGTTGTAAGAGTTTTTTTCTGATACAAGTTCCTTATCAGGTATAGAATTTGCAAATATTTTATCCCAATCTATAGGCTGTCTTTTTACTTTCTTGATAGTGTCCTGTGAAAACACAAAAAGATGTTAATTTCAATGGAGTTCAATTTATATATTTTTTCTTTTGTCACTTGAGCTTCTGGTATCATGTCTAAGAAGTCTTCACCTAATCCAAGGTTATGAAGATTTACTTCTAGATTTACTTTGAAGATTTTACAGTTTTAGCTCTTACATTTTAAGTCTGATCCATTTTGAGTTCATTTTGCATGCAATGTGAGGAAGAAGTCCAACTTCATTCATTTGCATGCAGATATCCAGCTGTACCAGCACCATTTGTTGAAAAGAGTATTCTTTCCTCATTGAGTGAATTTGACACCGTGTTGAAAGTCAATTTGCCATAAATGTAAAGGTTTATTTCTGGACTGTCAATTCTATTCCTTTGAACTGTATGTCCAGTCTTATGCCAGTACCACAGAGTCTTGATTACCACAGTTTTTTAGTTAAGTTTTGAAGTCAGGAAAGAGAAATAATCCACTTTTGTTTTTTTGGTGTGTGTGTGTGTGTGATGGAGTCTTGATCTGTCGCCCAGGCTGGAGTGCAGTGGCGCAGTCTTGGCTCACTGCCACCTCCAGCTCCCGGGTTCCAGAGATTCTCCTGCCTCAGCCTCCCAAGTAGCTGGAACTACAGGTGCATGCCACCATGCCCAGCTAATTTTTTGTATTTTTAGTAGAGACGGGGTTTCACCGTGTTAGCCAGGATGGTCTTGATCTCCTGACCTCGTGATCCGCCTGCCTCGGCCTCCCAAGGTGCTGGGATTACAGGCATGAGCCACTGCGCTCAGCCTACTTTTGTTCTTTTTCAAAATATTTTAAGTATTCTGGGTCCTTTGCACTCCACATAAATTTTAGAATTAGTTTGTCTACTGAATCTGTAAATCAACTTGGTCACTATTGTCATCTTAACAGTATTAACTATTGTGATCATAAGCATGGATGTCTTTCCATTTACTTAGCTCTTCCTTAATTTCTTTCAGCAATATTTTGTAATTTCCCAAAGTGTAATTTTTGCATGTTTCATTAAATTCATTCCTAAAAATGCATTTTGAACAAATAATTTACTATTGCAAATGAAACCGTTTTCTGAATTTCATTTGGATTGTCTGTTAGTACAACATAAAAATAAGTGATATTTTTAATTCTTATAAAAATCAATTATCAATTGATCCTCAACCTTGCTAAACTCATTTAGAGTTCCAATAGGTTTTTAGTGAATTCCTTAGGATTTTCTATATACAACATAATATTATCTGAAAATATTGTTATTTTACTTATTTTCTTTCCAATCTCAATGCCTTCTGTTCACTTGACTAATTTCCCAAATGGAACTTCCAGCATAATGTTTAAAGGAAGGACCAAGAGTAAACATCCTTATCTCATTCCTGAGCTTAGAGGGAAAACATTCAGTCTTTCATTAGGTATCTTGTAACCCTATTATGTACTATCATGTAGCCTTATGGTGTAAGCTAAATGTTTTTTGTAGATCCCCCTTATTAGCTGATGAAGTTCCCTTTTATTCCAAATTGTTGAGTGGGGGGTGTGTGTGTGTGTAAAATGAAGGTGCATTGGATTTTATCAAATGCTTTTTCTGCATCTATTGAGATTATAATATGGCTTTTCTCCTTTATTGATGTGAGGCATTACACAATTTGATTTTCATGTTAAACCAACCTTGTATTCCTGAGATAAATCCCTCATGGTCATGATGTATAATCCTTTTTCTATATTGCTTCACTCAGCTTCTAGTATTTTGTTTGCAAGTTTTGTGCCTATAAGACAAATTTCTCTGTAGCTTTAGTTTTTCATCTATGTCTTTGTCCAATTTTGGTACTAGGGTAATACTGGTCTCATAGAACAAGTTAGGAAGTACTCCCTCTTCTATTTTTCGAAAGTGTGTAAATAATTGATATTCTTTTGATACAGGCATAACTATTATGTACCCATAATTTAAAATAAAAAAAATAAAAAATTTAAAAAGAACTGGCATTCTTTTAAAATGTTTGGTAGAATTCACCATCTGGGCCTGGACTTCTTGTTGCAGGTAGCTTTTTGAATACTAGCTCAACTTCTTTACTTGCTGCAGGTCTATCCGTATTTTCTATTTCTTCTGAGTCAGATTTAATTTTTTGATTTGTAGCTTCCTAGGAATGTGTTGATTTCATCTAAGTTACCTAATTTGTTGCCATACAGTTGTTCATAGTATTCCTTTATATTTTGGTCTATTTTTTAAGATTAGCAAGTAGCAGTATCTCTTTCATTCCTGTTTTAGTAATTCAGTGGGTTTTGTTTGGTTTTTGGTCTACCTACAGATTTGCTGATCAACAATTTTGTTGATCTTCTCAAAAGAACCAACTTGCAGTTTCTTCTTTTTATTTTCTTTCCTATTCTCAATTTCATAATTTCTGCTCTGATCTTTGTTTCCTCCCTTCAGGTTTAACTTGCCTTTTCTTTTATAGTGCTTCAAGAGAACGGTTTGGGATAGGTTTTCTTGTTTTGTTTTTTGAGTCAGGGTCTCACTCTGTCACCAAGACTGGAGTGCAGTGGTGCAATCATGCCTCACTGCAGCTCGAAATCCTGGGCTCAAGCAATCCTCCTACCTCTGCCTCCCAGGTAGCTGGGACTACAAGTGCATGCTATCATGTCTGGCTAATTTTTAAAATTTTTCAGAGAGACATGGTCTGGCTACATTGCACAGGCTGGTCTTGAACTGCTGGCTTCCAACAATCCTCCCACCTCGGCCTCCTGAACTTCTGGGATTACAGGCATGAGCCACTGCACCTCGTCTTTTATTATTATTATTATTCATACTCTAATAATATGGCCTTTTTTTCAGTTATAAATTCTCCTCTAAGCACTGCTTTAGCTGCACTTCGTAAGTTTTGGAATTTTGTGTCATTTTCATTCATCTCAAAGTATTTTCTAATTTCCTTGGTGATTTCTTCTTTGTTCCCCTGGTTATTTAGAAGTACGTACTTAATTGCCATGTTTATAAATTTCCCAGTTTCATTCACTTATTAATTTCTATTTTCAATTCATTGATTATACAGTGTATTTTCTACAGTTTCAATACTTTCACATTTTGATAGGAATTGCATTGAATCTGTAGATCAACTTGGAAGTTGTGGCTTGTTTTATGGCCTACGGACTGTTAATCCCTGCCCCAAGACAGGTGATAACTATATGTCAATGTAAATTCATCAATTGCAACAAATGCACCACTGTGGTACAAGATGTTGACAGTGGGTGAGGTTGTGCATGTGTGAGGAAAGGGAGTATATGGAAATAAACCTCCCTTTTTGAAAGAAATATTCTAAAGGTGTTTTTCATACTTTTCTTCTTCCCTTACATTTTTGATTTCTGGAGAATAGTTCTCAACAATGTAAACCTTCATTTCAAAACCCTATTTCTAAAATTCTTGAAATGGCCAGAATAATTCAATGTCAAATTAGAAAGATCATATCAGCACAGAAAAGAATAAGCTAGAATCCAATACATAGGAATCCAAATGAGAGCAAGCAGAAGTTACAAGTGCAAATAAATATACTATATTCCACACTCCATATCTGAGTAACTTTTAAAAACCTGAACTCTCTAATTTTTTGACCAGAGGCAAAATTACCTACCCATATTCTCCTTTTCACTTAAAACTCATGTGTAGTCCAGGTGCAGTGGCTCATGCCTGTAATCCAACACTTTGGGAGGCCAAGGCAGGTGGATCACTTGAGCTCAGCAGTTCGAGACCAGCCTGGGCAACGAACATGGTGAAACCCCATCTCTACAAAAAATACAAGAATTAGCTGGGCACAGTGGCATGCACCTGTAGTCCCAGCTACTTGGGAGGCTGAAGCAGGAGAATCAACTGAGCCCAGGAGTCTGAGACTGCAGTGAGCCATTATCATGCCACTTTACTCCAACCTGGGCAACAGAGTGCGACCCTGTCTCAAAAAAAAGGGGGGGGGAGGGGGTTCATGCTTGTAATCCCAATACTTAGGGAGGCTGAGGTGGGTGGATCACCTGAGGTCAGGAGTTTGAGACCAGCCTGCCCAACATGGAGAAACCCCATCTCTACTAAA
>NW_012111253.1:140331-175677 GCF_000951035.1 Colobus angolensis palliatus
TTTACTCCAACCTGGGCAACAGAGTGCGACCCTGTCTCAAAAAAAAGTGGGGGGGAGGGGGTTCATGCTTGTAATCCCAACACTTAGGGAGGCTGAGGTGGGTGGATCACCTGAGGTCAGGAGTTGAGATCCGCCTGGCCAACATGGTGAAACCCCATCTCTACTAAAAATACAAAGAATTAACCAGGTGTGGTGATGGGCACCTGTAATCCCAGCTACTCGGAAGGCTGAGGCAGGAGAACTGCTTGAATCCAGGAGGCATAGGTTACAATGAGCTGAGATCATACCACTGCACTCCAGCCTGGGCGCGAGACTCTGCCTCAAAAAAATAAATGTTGTCTTTTTACATTTATCTAAAACGTAATTTAAACAGGCATTACTTTTAAGAGAAGTTTCAGGTTCAAAGCAAGACTGAGAGGAAGATACAGAGTTCACATATATCCTCTACCCTCACGCATGCACAACCTTGCCCACTATTAACATCTTGTACCATAGGGGTACACTGGTTGCAACTGATGAACTTACATTGACATACAGTTATCACCTGAAGTTCATAGTTTGCCTTCGGGTTCACTCCTGGTGGTATACATTCTATAGGTTTGGGCAAATGTACAATGACATATATTCACAACTGTAGTATTACACAGAGTATTTTCACTGCCTTGGAAATCCTCTCTGCTCTATTTATTCACCCTTCCCTTCTCTCAACTCCTGGCAATCACTGATCTTTTTACCGTCTCCACAGCTTTGCCTTTTCCAGAATGTCATACAGTTGGAATCATACAGGATGTAACCTTTTCAGATTGACTCCTTTCACTGAATAATATAAACTTATGTTTTCTCCATGTTTTTAATGGCTTGATAGCTCTTTTTAGCACTGAATAATATTCCATTTTCTGGATGTATCAGTTTATTTTATATTTTACCATTCACCTACTGAAGGACATTTTGGTCGCTTCCAATTCTTGGCAATTATGGATAAAGCTGCTATAAATATCCATGTGCAGATTTTGCATGGACGCAAGTTTTCAATTCACCTGCATAAATACCAATGAGCACAATCGAATGATAAGGGTATGTTTAGCTTTGTACAGCTTTTTAAAAACAACAAATATTCTCAAATTCTATGTCCAGTATGGCGCAGTAACTTCCCAGAAGACTGCCTTGCATATAGAAACTATAAACACTGCATTCAAAACAAAACAAAACAAAACAAAAACAAACAATTTTCTTAAGGCTCTGGAGTCAGAGTCGGGTAGATTTCGGCGGAGAGCCAAAACATGGAAGGGGCCGGCAGGGGATGAGTTTCGGGGCTTTGTGGCTTTGTCCTTAAGGTAAAGCACAGTCAGAGCGTGGCACAGAGCAGTGGAAGCTCCCACTGAAAATCACCCTCTCTCCAGCCTGAGGGAGGCAGAGCCCACTACAAAGTAAGGGGGAAATCCTGGATATAAAACAGCAGAGAAGAACCCAAGTTTCTATGTGTAACTCTGCTCAAGTCTGTGATTAACCTCTGAACCACTTATGTTCACGGCAGACTGCAAACAGCTCAGCCAAAAATAAGCTGAACTGAGATCTGAGCCAAAGGGGAGACAGTTGGCAGTTTGAGTCTAACCATGTTCATTGTCTGCTCAAATTGAACAGCAGCTCTTTCAAGGAACAATCCAGAGTCTCCATGACATAACATGCACAATGTCCAGGAATGTTGGGATATAGTCCCAAAATACTGGATATACGAAGAACCAGGAAATGATGTTGGGGACCTGGGGGAAGCAATAAAAAAAAGACCAAAGCCAAAATGATCCAGATGTGTAAGTATCAAATAAGAACTTAAAAGCAATTATAATTATGCTTCATGAAGTTTTTAAAAATGTTAATGAAAGATTAGAAATTGAAAATTTTAAAAAATGGAAACTTTAGAATGAAAAATTAAAATATCTGAAATAAAAACTCACTAGATGGGCTTTAATATCAGAATGCACATGGTAGAGTCAGTAAACTTAAAGAGAATTTTTAAAACATGACTAAGACCTTAGAACAACATCAAAAGATTGAGTTCTAGAAAGAGAGGAGAGAAGATGGCACAGGGAAAAAAACACATGGGTAAATGGCAAAAAAAAAAAAAAAATCTCAAATTCAGTAAAATGCATACATTTAGAAATTCAAAAATCAAAGCAAAACTTGAGGATAAATATGAAGAAAAGCACAGCTAGGTACATCATAGTCAAAGTGCTTTAATCCAAAAATAGGAAAAATCATGAAAGCAGACAGAAAAAAAACTACACACCACATCCAGAGAGCAACAATTTGAACAGCCTCAGAAATCATACTGGAAACCCTGAAGGCCAAGAAACAGTGGGGCGTCTTTACAGTGCTAAATAAAACAAATACTAAAAAGACTGATGTTCAGAAAAGATCCTGTATTTGAAGACTGTTCTGGAATCAAAAGTAGCATAACAGAATTATACATCTAACCACTAATACCCAACATTGGTTTTAAAGTACTCTTTTCAAGAATACCCAAATACAGATGCTCCTATTAGCTGTTTTCTCACTGTCCTTTATCTTTTTCATAAAGGCTTTTTCACTACTACCTGAATGTAAAAGAAATATATCATTTTTAAAGGTAAACAAACACTTAAAACTTTCAGAAAGCGTCATTTGAAAGGCTGTTTCCAACTTTTGTAACATTATAATGTTTCACTTTAAAAAAATGTTACTCTAGCTCCCTGGCTCCCTCCCATAATCCCAGCACTCTGGGAGGTTGAGGCACGTAGATCACCTGTGGCCAGGAGTTTGAAACTAGCCCGGCCGAAGAGGTGAAACCCCATGTCTACTAAAATGCAAAAATTAGCTGGGTGCGTTGGCAGGCGCCTGTAACCCCAGCTACTCGGGAGGCTGCGGCAGGAGAATCCCCTGAACATGGGAGGCAGAGGTTGCAGTGAGCTAAGATCGCACCATCGCACTCCAGCCTGGGTGACAGAGTGAGACTCTGTATCAACAACAACAACAACAACAACAACAACAGCTACTCTAGTAAGCTAATTTGGAACCTGCCTGAAAGGAAAAAACATACCAGGAGGGAACGGCATGGGCTTGTTGGCTGCTCCAGATAATAAGGCAAGGTAACTCACTTTCATGGCCATCTTCCATAGTCTAAATATTTGCTTGGCAGTTTTACAGTATAGGATGTGACTGTACCTCTGACATTTTACATTCATAGCCACGAATCTTAACCTTGGTCAAAAGGAGAACTGTCATTTCAGTATGTTCCTAAGGGATTACTTTTATGAGAAAATAAAATGTTTCCATGATACCTCTTCTCCAAGCATCTGACAGCAGTTGTTCAGGGCGTCTTCCTTTTGTTTCTGCTTTGCCTTGGAACTCCTAAACACTTAAGCCAGCAATTTCTACTTACCAGAGTTAGCTCAGAATATGGCAGGCAGTAGGGCTTTTTTTTTTTTTAAGTATAACTAGTCAACGCCTTGGCAGTTGAACTATTTTCCTGGAGAATTAATAAAAATTAATGCACTACTTCAAAAGAACAGATCATGCAGTTTTATTTGCCATTTAATATCTTCTTGGGCATGGATGGGATTTTCCTTTAAAATCAGACTATCAGACACTTAGCTAGCTGGGACACATTGCAGAGGATTTTGTGAAAGTCGCATATAAAATACAAAATTCTGTTACGTATACATCCATTTAACAATAGTTTGTACATTACAATGAGGCCAATGTCAAAATAACTCCCTGGTCTAAAAAGCAGCATGAATCTATTGTGGCAGCAGCAGGTAGAAATTCCCCATGGAGGGCAGACAGTGTGCGCACAGTGCAGTTGTTACGAGAGCACAGACCAATAAGGGCACATCTTTTTTCTTTTGTCTTATTAGTAAGTGCACAGTGAAAGATGGAAGAGGGAAGCAATGGGGATGCAGAGGCACTTTTGCTGTGCACATAGACTGTATTACAGGGAGACAGGGAGATACATGGAATTATAAATTCAACACAAACATTAAGAAACAGCTGCTCTTTATCACCAAAAAGACAATTATATACTACCTTCACGATTCTGATTTCCAACTTGCCACACTTTGGGTATCTCCTTTTCACATATCAGTACATTTGAGACAATACATCCTGTGCACTAATTCCAGGAATAAGGAATTCAGTAATAGACCCTACTACCAATCAGTTTCTTGTATGACAGGTAACACTGACTATTTCTAGGGAGAAAGAATCAAAATCTGTTTGGGAGAGCTCTGGAAAACAAAAGCTGATGATATAAACATGTATGAGTCCTTCTGCCATTTGTTGGCCAGTGAACATTCCACAATTACAAGCTCTGTTATTAACCCTTTTAAATAAATATATGCACACATGCACACCAAACATAAGGGGCACTGTGAGACAATTATTGAGCATTACTAGCTGTGTGAATGATTAGGCTGGTCAAGATGAAGGCATTAAGTATACAAATTAGAAATGTGCTTAGAAGGCTAATGTACAGGAATTCAATACCACTAAACACAAAGGTTTGAGTGCCTCAGCATCACTGTTAGCACCAAGGGAAATTCCCAATATTAAAAAACAAAAAGCTTAAAAAGCATAACATTTGACAAGGTATTAACATTTGATACAGACTAAGAGTATAATTCTTGTCTTTATAATCCTACTTTCTGAAAATACCCAACCTGCACTGCATTCTTGCCAAGGAATAATATCTCGAGTACTGTAACTGAAAGTCGGAGAGTACTTGGTGGAGGGGGAAATACTGATATGAAAAACAGTAAGTCCTAAAAGATGCCAAAACTTTCTAAAAAACATTCGAAGTTGATTTTTCCCCAAGCAAAAGCCATTCTCAAATGAAAATCCATGATAGATTCCTTAAAATTCATGATGCTACTAAAACTCACAAGTCAGTATCAGCAAAGAGGATGTTTTTGTAATTAACACTTAAATTTTTCTTTGTAAACTCCCTTTTCAATCAGAAACAATCCCCAAATACAACATATTCAGCCAAGTCTAGGTGCTATCTATGGCAGTGTTTTTTAAACTGTGAGTAGTGACCTAAGTTGTGAGTCAGGAAATGAATTGAGACAGTCTGAAGAGCATTATATCAGGAGTCCAGGGGCAGGTATTAAAGGGTATCACACAGTTATGTATTATTTCATGAAACGTTTTAAATATTTTATATTTAGGCATGCACTTATATACACATACAAACACACACGTTCTGGGTCGTGATGTAAAAAGTTATTTTTATTATGACTTGCAGTCAAAAAAGTTTGAAATACATTGGTCAATAGAGACCCTCAAAAATAATAAACATGGAGTTTCCACGAAAAATAATAAACATGGAGATTCCTGGTGTTAATGTCAATAAGGATCAGTATTGAATGTAAACCAATCTTCTGCTCTGGAATCCAAGGTAAGCTACAGAGTTCTCAGTTTACCATAAACACTAAGGCTTTACTTGTTTTTCCTCTTACCCTACACTTTCAGGCAGGGGCATGGGCAACAGAAGGAAGGAGGAAAACCCCTAGTGGCAATGATTTACTTGGAGTGGTATCATATTATTTTGAGAAAAGGCATTTTTTAAAAGCGTAATTCCCAGGTGGCTAATTAAAAGCCTTTCCTTCTCCCCTATAAAGTCATACTGGTAGTATAAAAGCAAACAGAAATTTTATGTCGTCATTACAGTTTTGAGGCAGTCTGTGATTTTGTTTCTGGTTTTGCAAAATATGCAGCCACAGACACCAATAGAATGTGTGATCTTGTCCTAATCTACTTTACCTACCTGTAAAAGGAAGACGATTGGAATTATCCTAACGAGACTGAATCTGTCCTCTCCATCTGTAAAGATGCTAAACAATCATTTTCTCCAAATCAACCATCTAAACACACGACAAGACAATGTTCAGCTTCTGACTTTCAGAAACCCAGCGATAAGGGTCACTTTAGTTCTGGCACAAGGGCTGTTGTGTGCCGCCCTAAACATACCTCATCTTGGAAGTTTCTTGGGTGGGCCAGGGTTAGCACTTATTTGGCAGATGGCTGTAAAGCAAAGTATCCAGGGCAGAACATTAAACACCTGGGTTCTGACTTTGGCACAGGCCTCAGAAAGCCTCTGAGATGACACAGCTTCCTATTTCTTCAGCTTTAAGAGGAAGGTTAAAACAAGTTATTTACAGGCCCCTTCCTGAAATAACTAATTTGAATGCAGTTCTAAGATTTTTATCCAGCTTGCTCTGCAACTTTGTCTATTAATTCCTTTAATAACAGCTTGAACTCTTTTAACAACTATTTCTGCCAGTTTCCTTTACAACCACCCCTCAAACATCTAAGGTTCCATTAAGCTCACTCAGCCCAGATACTTTAAAAACATAAAGTAAAATAAAGCTAATAAGGAACAAAATTTAAGGCTTTTTCTTTTTATTTCAGCCAAGGAATGATGCATGCTACAGATTAATCTTTACTCTTCCCCACTTGGTTTTTCAAAGAACACCACCATTTCAATCCCCAATGAACATGGCACTTGTTTGTTTCTTCCCCTTCTAATTTATTCCAGATTTTCAAGTGTTTTCTTCAGTAATGCTGCTTTCTCCTGCAGTTCAGGTCTGCTGTCTGGCTCCATAGTAGCTAAAGACTCAATTAGGAGCACTCTGCATTCAGATGTCAAACATTCCCACTGTTTAGATTCTGCATGGAAAAAAAAAAAAAAAGAAAAAAGAAAAAACCCCAAAGAATCCTTATAGGACAAGAAAAAAATTTAAAAATATCCTATCCCCCAAATAAATGCAAAGCAACCTCTTGATAACAGATCAGTATATAATGATGATAAGTTCAATAGGTGTCTCAAAACCTAATTCTTGACAATAGCCTAGAGGCACATCAGGGAGTTTCCTCTCCTTCCCCCAGTATCAGTGGGAGAACGTGAAATAACTACAATGAAGCATAGTAGGAAGAAGGAATTATCCGGGCAAGGCACGCTGTAGCAAAAAAGTCATTTCAACATCATCGCAAGGCCATTTCGTAAGATAGATATGGTCAGTCAAAAAAAAAAAAAGACAAACTTGTAAGAAATTTCATAATTGCAAGGTCAGATTAAGTAGAGGACACTCCCTTTTCTTTGAGTAAGGCATCTGAGAACTACATGCACACTGAAAATTTTAGAAAATAAGAAAGTATATCAAATCTTAAATCTTGTTTACAAGGTTTTGCCACTTTCTAGCAATGTGGCTTCAACCAAGTTTAGCTTGCCTTCAGCCTCATGTTCCTCATCTGGACTATATTAGTACGTATCTGGCAAACTGAGAATTTGGTAATATGACTTAAGTGCCTAGCTCTTTTATCTCAACAAGGAAAAAAGGGATCGGGAGATGTTTAGTGTTACTGAGTCTAAAAGTTCTGTCTGATGGAGCCCTAAGAGAGGTGTTTTAATTGCTAAGCAAAGATAGAGAAGTAGAAAGAGCAAACACACAAGGTTGCAGGAAAAACGTTTCCATCTCCTACATTCTTAATCCATGAAGTTAAAACAATTTGAGAGAGAGGAAAAAAAAGAAGAGAGTCCTCCTTCTGAAATCAGTAACAAGATACACCACTGGAGAAAATGCTAACAGTTGCCCCTACCCTGCCCACTGACAGACCCTTAGAAGAAAAACAGGTTAGGGGAGAAGAAATAGAATTAAGAAAATTGCTACTATCAGATTTGATGACTCAGGTAGATAACTGTTAAAAATGTTTTTCCACCTCCACTTTTCAGTGTGTCGTTCTGCTTATTTACATGTACACATGCCACTGTCAACCACTTCCTCTAATTAACCAAGATTAAGTCAGGATTCCCGATGAAAACAAAAACTTTATTACTTTAAGACAACTATAGCTTAATAATATATTAAAAATATATAAAAGAATATCAAATTTAAATATTTAGTAAAATTTAATAGTTTTGGTTTTGTCCATTCTTCTTGCATGTGCATACATACTGATTTGTATTTCAGAGTATATGCTTAGAGTATAAGAAAAATGAAACAAAAAATTTCTAAAACATACGCTACATGGCTTTGTGGTCCTTCAGTCAGAACTAAGAACAACTTACCTTCAAGTTTTTTAAGCAGCAATTCTATCACAGATAAAGCTTCTGTTCTCACAGATGAGTAGGTCTTATTTTCTAAAAAGAAAAATCATACAGTTTATATGGCCTGCCTGAAAAACACAACCTCCAAGATTAAATTTGTGTTACTGAAAGAAAGATGTCCAGAAATTACAACTCTAGGGAAGGGTACATCTGGTTTTTCGTTTTGTTATGTTTTAAAGGAAGCTTCCCTTTGCTAAGTATCAAATACTTGAAATGTGCTAATGTACATAGTCTCCTACTTTGGGAAAACAAAAACCTGTCAGCCAAGTATACCAATCACCACAACAAATGGTAATGTTTAAATGATCCATTTTAGAAGTGGAAGATGAAAAAACTATCTCAAACACAAAATCATCTTCACATCATACATAAGAACGATCCTTAGGTCTGCATGACCCTCCTCATTTTACCAAAAAATATTATACGACCCAGTGTTTAAGCCGATCAGGGAAACCTGGAACCCAGCAAAGACAGGTCTGTTGGCTGCCAGTTCTTTATCCATATAAGCATGTTACTGCCAGCAACTGCAACTGAAGCATGCTTCCTTGGCATCCACTCTTTGACATGGCATCTGATTCACGGTGAAATTGTCTACCAAAAAAATCAACACACAACCAAGCCCAAGAAGGGTAGGCATGAGATGGACCTTATCATCTTGTTATGCTATGAAGTACAGAAGTGCTACAGTGACGGTGACCTGTCAAAATGACACAGGGGTCAGCTTGAAAGGGCTTCCACTGGCCAAATCTGGGATAATTTGAGTAACAAATTAAGATTTAAAAAATTAAATTATAAACCCTTTGAAGGGGGAAAGAAATCCATGAATCAATGCCAGTAACAGATAAATAAAAAGATGGGCAGAAGAGAAGAATCTTGCTTACAATAGAATTCCAACTATCAAATGGTGAATGTGGACAAAATGCTAGAGTTGCAAAATCATCTTAGTAAAAACTGGTTCAGGGAAGAATCATCAATGCATGCTAAATATAGAGAAGAGATTGTAAAGAAGATAAACAGATTATTTGAATGATCTTAACTTAAGGTCTGTTCCCACAGGCTACTTATTAGACACAAAAGGAAAATATAGTCACTAGCCAGTAGAGAAAAACTGATAGTACCTTGATCAGGTAATCAAAATTAACATCACAAATGATAACAGATGGACACTGTGTGTGCCTCTTAATGTGAGGACACATCACTTACGTAAGTATCCCAACTGGGAATTCATAACCTGGATCTAATTATGAGAAAACATCAAACACCAAATGAGAAACATTGTTTTTTTCAAAAAGGGACTTTATTCTTCAAAATTGTCAATGTCCTAAGACAAAGAAAGGTTGACAAAGTATTCCAGATTGAAGGAGACTAAAAATATATGACAACAAAATTCAATAAATAATTATGAATTGGAGGCTAAGGCGGGCAGATCACTTGAGGTCAGGAGTTTGAGACCAGACTAGCCAACATGGTGAAACCCCGTCTCTATGAAAAGTACAACAATTAGCCAGGCTTGATGGCACGCACCTGTAAGGCCAGCTACTTGGGAAACTGAGGCAGGAGAATCACTTAAACCCAGGAGGCAGAGCTGCAGTGAGCCAAGATCGCACCATTGCACTCCAGCCTGGGTGACAGAGCAGACCCCGTCTCAAAAATAATAATAATAATTATCATCATCATCATCCTGGACTGGATTCCCTAATGAAGGGGAGGGGAAAAAAACAATCCTATAAAGAACATTACTGGCTGGGGGTGGTGGCTCATGTCTATAACTCCAGTGTTTTGGGAGGCCAAGACAGGTGGATTGCTCGAGCTCAAGAGTTGGAGAACACCCTGGCCAACACAGTGAAGCCCTGTCTCTACAATTAATACAAAAATTAGCCAGGCGTGATAGTAACTGTAATCCAAGCTACTTGGGAGACTGAGGCAGGAGGACTGAACCTGGAAGGTGGAGGTTGCAGTGAGCTGAGATCACATCTCTGCACTTCAGCCTGAGGGACACAGCGAGACTCTGTCTCAAAAAATAAAAATAAAGAACATTACCGAATCAACTGAACAAACTCGAGTATGAACGATAAACATTTGATTTAAAAAACCGCATCCATGTTTACTACCTAAAGTTGACAATGGTACTGTGGCACACTAAATAACTGAGGAAATAGGGGGCCTGATGTAAGCAACATACTTTCAAATGGTTCAGGAGAAAAACATGTATACAAAGTCCAAATGACAAAGCAAATGGCACAAAATGTTAATAGATGATTCTGGGTAAAGTGTATACATATTGCAGAGTATTAAATGTACTGTCGTTGCAACCGTTGTGTAAGTTTGAATTTACTTTCAAATAACAATTTTGTAAAAATACTTGTCACGAAGGTTTTTCTAAACTAGATGCTAAAATCCTGTTATAGTTTCAGATTTAAATATTCCAGTTAAGGGGTACACACGGAGTATATTAAGTAGCAGAGTCCAGCAGCTGTTTCAGAAATTTAGTTCCTAAGACAAGGTAGGAAATATTTGAAGCTCGGCTCCTTAGCTTTAAAATTAGGACTCCCTCGTCAGTTTTAGTTTACTACACTCACCTAAAGAATACGTGATTGATTTACAAGTTTCAAGCAGAATTTCAGCCAAAGCCTCAGGATCTGCATATTCTTCTTCCAAAAGCATTAACCTATACAAATCAGAAAGCAAGGTACAAATGCTAATTATTAAGAAACAGTCTAAAACTTTCCTGTCACAATTTCTGTCTGTATATATCATTGTCACTTTAGCTACTAGTTTTTAAATGTATAAAAATTCCACTGATTATATATAAAATGCTTCAGGGGTGGGGGGAACAAAATAAAAAACTGAACCATGAAGCAGTTTACCCCTGAAAAAAGGCATTCATTGACTGCAGGACTCCTAGCTGCACTTTCCACGTGCTGAGTTTTAGCCGTTCACACATCAGTTTGCACAGCTCCTGGCGATAACAACCTGGGAAAGAAAGACAAGGTGGGACAGAGCAGGAGAGAGTATAAAAGAGCAAGAGATGGAATAAATGAGGGACAGACAGAGAGAGCAAGAGAAAGGCAGAGGGACAGAGAAAAAGAGAAGGCAGGGAGGATAAGGGAGAGAAAAGCAGGAAAAAGAGAAATAAAACAATAAATATTTTTAAAGCCATTGAAATTTCTCCAAAACCTTCAGCATGACTTTGTACTCAATCCCCAAACAAATTTCCTTGATCAGAAACTGCCCCCACAAAGGTACAATATAATTGTTTACAAATATTCACTTTCAAGGCATATGGTTCTCCATGGAACTGAGAAAGCACTTTAACCACACCCCCTTTGCCCCTCAAAACTCCCTGAATGACAGCCAAAGAAAGGAGAACTCTGTGGCCAGGAGCTCCTCTCTAGATGCTCACAAGTCTCTGCAAATTGCAGGTTTACCAAGAGTCAGCAGTGCTTTCTTATAAACCTGTTATGCCAACTGCAACTGTAATTATAATTATATAATTAATATTATGCCAACTGATGAATCAGCAGAAAACTTAAGAACGAAGTTATTTTTAATTACTGTAGGATTTCGTAGGGCTCAAACAAATGTAAAAATGGCGGAAGGAAATAAAAAAATCTAGAATTCTGCATTAGAATTGTCTCATGAGAGCTTGAAATTTCTTTCTCTATTTTAAAGAAACAAAACCTAGAAATTGTAGATATATTTAAGAAGCCAATGCGTAAGTTAAGTTCCTAAAGAAAAGACCTTGGTTCGCAATAAATGCACTTTTCTATTAACAACCTTCTACATCTTATATTAAAATAAACTACTTTATGTTTGTATCAACTTTCTCATACAATTCCCTACCTTAGCTGTCTCTACCTATCAAGGAAAAGTGTAACAGTCTTTATAGTGTCATATTAGTGGACTTCCACTGCAGTGTATAATATCAAGAAATAAAACCACTTGCAAATTTGTATCTTCTGGGAAACTCTTCCTATAAACATAGCAAATATATAAGTTCACACAAAGGCTGACAGGGCTCAAAGAGAACCTTAACTCTGATTCTAGACATATCCAATTACGAATAATCTACGAATAATCAACAATACATTTTTTATAACATTCAGTAATATTGTCGCTTGGCATGGAGGCTCATACCTATAAATCCCAGCACTTCAGGAGGGAGGCCAAAGTGGGAGGATCACTTGAGCCCAGGGGTTTGAGACCAACCTGGGCAACATAGCAAGACCTCACCTCTTCAAAAAAAAAAAAAACTAGCTAGGTGTCATGGCATGCACCTGTATATCCAAATACTTGGGAGGCTGAGGCAGGAAGATCACTTGAGCCCTGGAGGTAAAGGCTGCAAGGACTGTACCACTGCACTCCAGCCTGGGTAACAGAGCAAGACCCTGTCTCCAAAAAAAAAAAAAAAAAATATATAGACACACAAAGATCTTCAGTGGGATGCACTGTAGGACCCAACCCAAGGCAACCTTAAAGGGTAGCATCATCACTTCTTGGCCTTTTGGCTAAGATCCAGTGTAAAGGGTAGTATCATCCCAAGGTTAAGGCCCTGTCAGCAGACTCAAAACTAACCACAACCTCATCCAATAATAAAGGTTTACTGTTGATTTAATCTTTGGGAAATACATGTCCAGTTCTGAAAATCCTCCAAATAGTAATGAGTTTTTCACTGAAACAGGGATTTCAGGTGCTTACTGAACACTTGGTAACAAGGCCATTCATTTTAGGATAAAGAGACCCCACTAATAAACTTTGTGGATTCCTCCAAATGATCAAGAAGATCAGCAGAACTCTTCTATCAAACTCTCTGCATAAAATGTATCATGGTTATTATAGGTGGAACTATGCCCCCAAAGTTCATATGTTGAAATACTATCCCCCAGTACCTCAGAATGTTACTGCATTATTATTAAATAGAAGACAGACCCTTTAAAGAAGTCCTATGAGTGGGCCCTAATACAGTGTGTCTGGTGTCCTTACAGGAAGAGGTGATTAGGACACAGAGACAACAAAGATCATGTGAAGACACACAGAGAAGACAGCCATTCCCAAGCCAAGGACAGAGGTCTCAGAAGAAACTAACCCTGCTGACGATGCCTTGATCTCAAAAGCTCAGACTTCCATCCTCCAGAATTGTGAGAAAATAAACTTCTGCTAAGCCACCCGGTCCGTGATACTTTCTTACAGCAGCCCTTGCTGCAATGGTACACTGATCAGTGAGGTGATATGCTCACGTACACAAAAAATTTCCACTGAATAATTCTCATTATTAATCAATCAGGCTCGATAAGAAACAATAACTATACTTTGTCATACAGAAAACCTTTGCTCTCATTAAGTAACCTCTGGTTACAGCACTTCTTCAAATGCGGTTTCTGGTGCTTACGTTGGGTCTCCGCGTTTCGGGGCCAGGCTTTGCCCAGGCTTTCAAAGGCACCCAGCAGATATTCCAGCTGGAGCTCCTTTTCCTTCTCATTCTCATCTTCATTTTTGGTTGTCTGGACCCCACTACTTTCAAATGAATTCTAGGATATATCAAAGAAAAGAAAATTTAATATTTTCTTCTTCAAAGTTACAAGTATGCTATTAAAGCTATCAGGGTACTACGGCAGGAGCTATTAACCAAGAGTTAAACAGTAAATTCTCTACCATAAGCTTCCCCATTTACAGCAAGGATTTATAACCAGAATACTGTGTCTCTAATAAATTTAGGAAATACTTTACAGGAATCTGCAAACAAAAGCTAAAAAATACTGCATATGTAGTCTTTTGAGCATAACGTGAGATCTGCATGAGAATCAGGTATTAAAGATGGAAGAAACTCAGTAATGATCTGTATAAATCCAAACTCTTTCTTGATAGATAGGAAAACAGAGGCTAAGAGAAGCAACTGGTCCAGCTCGCTAGTGATGTCATCAACTTAAAACACAAGTCTCCCAAATTCATATGCTATCACTATGTTTGTAATGGAAATTATTTAAATAGCCTTATTATTACTGAAAGAAAACAACTGCAAATTAGCAGCAATAAGAAATAAGAATGTTACTTAAAATATTTTATGTTTCACAAATAGGGAAACCACACTCTTTTTTTTCTTTTTTTGGACCAGTGCCCAACTTTTAAAACTGAGTATTCCATTTTCCACATGAAACCTGAGTGTTTTTTTGACCCAAATCCTCCACTATATGGCAGAGGCTTTTTCACATGACACATTGAGCTTCTTGCCTTTATTCTAGGATGGCTGGGGTGGCTGAGCTTATTAGCTAAGGCAAAGCTTATTATGACATAAACTGTTCCTTCACTACCAAATCCACTCTCCCCTTCTCCCACGGAGGGAAAATGGACACCCAGAATGAAGACTCAGTCTGCTGCCAGGTGTGCTAAGTACTGAGCAATGGGATGGATATAAGTCAAAGTGACATCTAGCGGTGCCCAGGAACTCCCCTCAAGAGAGAACTGGCATGCCCACTGTGATCCTTTATCCTTGCTTCACCTCCTCTGCATTCCTGCCTGGAACACAAACACACTGTGGACCTTGAGGATGATGACCCCACCCTAGAAATGGCAGAGTTGGGAGATGTAAAGAGTCGGAATACCTGAACGCTTTGTGATGTTCCCAATGCTACGTGAGAAACATAGCACTGTCTATCTTGTTTAAGGCCATATTTTGGAATTTCTCTGCTACTTGCAGCTAAACTAATCCTAATAATCAGGACATAGGGGAAAACAATGTTTTAACTCTTTCTTTTTAAAGTATAAACCAGAACTGGGGATACAGGTGGTATTACCTTCTTGATGAGAGGTATGACAATGTCAGAAAACTCCTGGAATCTGTCTTCTTTGGTGGCCTTCAAGACATCAGCTGCACAGCTGATTGCTACAATCTTATATTTGAGATTCTCTTTGCTACATTCCTTCAGAACAGCTTGAAGAATTTCATTCGTGCTGGGTTGATTGGGCACAGACTTTTCCAGCTCTGCACTACGGGATCCATAAAAAAGCATCAGAAGTTAATAAAGGCTGCAGCTTTCAGGTTCAGTTTAAGAAATGGCATCCTCATTGAAAGAACATTTACCTGCAAGCTGTCACCACACAGGCAATGGCTTTCAACAGCTCTTCCTAAGGGGTTGAAAGAGGAGGACATACTATTAATCCCAAACATGTCATTTACACTCTCTACACTATGATTATAATTACCTTAGGAATTTCTGATAATTGTGACAACAAAAATTAACAATTGTCACCTCATCTTTAATGCATAATTTTAAGCACATCCACCAAGTTTTACTCTAAACCATGGATGCAGGATAATTATCTTCACCTCCATTTCGTAGAAGCCTAAAGAACTGATTTGACCCAGGTCTCACAGACAACAGTGTCAACCACAGAATTAGAATGATGTCTGACTCCCAGTCCAGTACTACTTCAGTACTGCATGGGCCACTATTGACCTTTACAACATAAAGATCATTATGTTGCCACAATCTCATGTTCCCCGCTGAGTGTTCACTCTAAGAATCCTACTACAGCCCTTGTGTAAAAAAATAACTGTTACTAATTCATAGGTCCCAGAGATGGGCATCTTCAGCCCCAGGTTTAGAAGCAGCCTACCTTGCTACTCTATGTCACACACGCCCAATCCTGATCTTTTTACGCTCAATCCTGATCTGTTCATAAGGTCAACAGGTACAAAATGTTGACAAGTTGGTTTAAGACATAACTTGGAAGGCTGAATATGAAAAATGTATCTCTCTCCAGCATTACTGTCCATTATGCAAGGCCACGTGGGTTCCAGTTTCAGAGGAAATACCACAGTTAATTGGGCAAGGTTTACGCAAAGCTTCCACTGTCTAGGAAATCTGGTTCACAAAAATAATCCATCAGAAGCTACACAAAACCAGACCCTTCTTATTATACCTTTAACTGGGCATGAATGGTTCCTTTACCTTTCCTGCCCATGTTCTTCCAGCCAGGCCTTGCAGCAATGCGGTCAGTATCATTCCGAGATATGGAGGTACTAGAGAGCTAGTTTGTTTTGCAATTGATGCCATGGCAATTGCACCCTGGGCTTTCATTTTCCAAGACTGAGACTGCAAAGCCTTCTGGGTAATAGTAATTAACTCCTGCAGGTATAATCGAATGCCACCAAAAGAACCTAGGAAAGCAAAATTAAAACAACTTTTAAGTGACAAGAAAAATTAACTGATTTTTCTAAGTCTGAAAAAGAGTCAGTGACCAACAGTCTAAAAGCAGTGATTCTCAACTGTTAAACCACACCACTCTCTCAAAGGGAGAGAAAGTGTGTTGGTGTTGTGACTTACTCTCACAACAGTAGAACTTTACGAACTTAGGTGCCCACAGGAACGTATCACACAAATGGGCATCACCCATTAATATGTGACAAGGTGAAAAACACATTTAGAAAACTACTCTAAAATACTCTAAGGCCACATAAAATCACACTCTCAGTTAAAAATATAAAGCTCTCCTTGCTTACAGAGTTTGTATTCTCTCATGTGGGCAGTGAGAAATGAGTAAAGACAAAAATCCTAAGTGCCAACCTTGAGAACTCAGCAATTGGGATGGGTTTAAAACTAAATGGGATGCATATTAAGGTCCTGGGAAAGTAACTTTAGAGGAGTTTATGAATAACGAATGCACGTAAAAAATTCTAGCTGTGATTCCTAAGAAGCAGGTTTAACTCAGGTCACACTACTAACCAGGTACATTTTCCTGCCACACTTCAGTCCATAAATTACATTCTTCTTTTTCGGATTTTTCCTCATCAGCAATTTCATGCATGCCTAAAAATGCCAGAGGCAGGACTTCTTTTGCATGATTCTTTAACACATCAGGGCTGTATCGTCCAATAGCATGAATAGTCAAAGCACAAGAGGTCTTGTAGATAGGTTCTGAAAAGGAGAAACCAAAATCTTTATGGTATTTATTGTTTTTAAGGGTAACTGATCTAAATAGGCTATTGTTCAACTCACATAATAGCAAAACAAATAGGTAAAATCAATTAGAAATGTTTCTAGCAGGCTGGGTTGTGGTGGCTCACACCTGTAATCCCAGCACTTTGAGAGGCCAAGGTGGGCAGATAGCTTGAGCTCGGGAGTTTAAGACCAGCCTGGGCAACATGGCGAAACCCCATCTGTACAAAAAATACAAAAATTAACCAGGGGTGGTGGCACGTGCCTGTAGTCCCAGCTACTCAGAAGGTTGAGGCACAAGAATCGCTTGAGCCCAGGAGGCTGAGGTTGCAGGGAGCCAAGAGAGCACCACTGCACTCCAGCCTCAGCGACAAAGCCAGACAGCATCTCAAAAAAAAAAAAGGAAAGGAAAGAAACAAATGTTTCTAGCAAATCACATAAAATCATGGAGGGTAAGATCTAATTTGTACTGTTTTATTGGGCTGTTAACATCTAAATTTAAAATGACATAAAATAGAAAAAAAAAGGTACCTTCTTTCTCCATATACCACCCACTGAGCTTCTGCAGGAGTTTTTCAGTGCTGCTATCCCGTGAAGTCTGAAAAAGAAACAATCCTAAGTATTTCTTTATAACTGTCAAAGAGTTTTACTTAACTAAGCAAGAAATTTAACTCACCCGAACTAAATGGCCCATGGCAAATGCACAAGATTTCTGAATCACACTGTTCCGATCTGTCAGGCCACTAAGCAAAGCACTCATAAGTTTACCTACCAGAAATAAAGAGAAAAACATCTGATACTTGGTTGACCAAATGTTCCACTCTGTTCCAGAACCCAAACAAACCTAACCCTATAATTAACATCTGATTTCCTCGACAGTAGTTTAGATTTCTGAATGTTGTATTTATATATCCATTTGCTTCCTTTCACCTGATATAAAGTTAAAATTAAACCAGAACATCGTGGAAAAATTTGCAAAAATGAGAGCCAGGTATATAAAGAACATAGCCCAGTCTAGAAACCAACCTAAGAAGAGAAAAATGCTGATGTAAAATCAGCTATCAATGGTAAGTCCTACGGAATAGAGGATACTTTTACCTCCATATACCACTAAGGAACAATCAAACGTTTATGAACAGTGAAAAGTTGCTCAACTCGATAAACCCCGCACTTCCTGCAGACAAAGAAATGAAGGGGTCAGGGGACTGAAGGGAGAAAAGGCACACAGCATCACAAGCAGGTCTGAATGATAATTATTTTTCCTTTTTAAAACTCTGTCACACAAGACAGGGCTGTGCAAAAATATCACCACACATCACTTGACAAACTCACCTGAGTAAGGTGTTAGGTCCTGAGGACACTGAGTAGTTAATGACACAATGACACTGGCACAGCCACCCTACAGGATTACAAAAGCAAAGGTCTAAATCTGATGGTCACAATGTTCTACCTACCAAACCACTGGCTTAGGTGCCAAACATTTAAACATATAAAATACATGAAACCTAATACCCCCTCCAGGATTCAATACAGAAAAAGGAAAACTCTTAAACTAGTAATGCAGAGATTTTATTTTTTAAACTCCCAAGAGAAAGATGGGTGATCTTAGACATTGTGAAAAAGAAAGAAAACTGGTACTATCTTCTGGAAAAGCAAAATATGTCATCTTGTCAATCACTGGGCTAACATTTCCATTTCTAGAAATTTAACCAAATGTCTTCAGGTATGCCTCATCACCGTAAAGCATCACGGTACTTTACTATTTTTTCAAAAACTGAAAACAAGTCAGATGTTCCCTGACGGAATAAAATAAATGATGTTACATCCATACAGTGGAGTATCACAAGGCCATTAGAAGAGGACATTGCAGAAGATACATGTGCAGAAAAGACTGGAAGGAAACACTCCAAAATATTAACAGCAGTTATCTCTGTACAGCAAAATTCTGGACAATGTTTAACTTTTTCCTAATCTATAAATGCTAAAATTTTAAAATACTAGCAAGTGTTAATTTTGTCATAAGAAAAAATGTGAGTTATTAATTTGTTGTTAAAAGGGTGGTGGGGGGGGGAGGCATCTGATCCTTCAAACATCTAGAAAACTAAGACATTTTTCTGTTCAAACACTGCTGACCCCTCTGTGAAAAATGCAATTGCCACCTAAAACAATCCATGCCCTAATAACTGAATGTGCATTTCCATGAACTGCTAATGAATGACAACCTAGAGGGTACGTACATGGCACCCAGAGAACAGAAATGATTCCACTACGTAAGTTAAGAAAATACTTACTGGAACAGTTACATGTTTTCAGTTATCGGTGCAACCACAGAAATAAAATGGTTAGTGTATAATAATATTAGATTTTGTGGTAAAACATGAATTTCAAACATGATGGCTGTTATATCCTTATGGCCAAAACTAATGAAGATGCACATTTCTTCTTGTGAAAAATACACTTACCTTAGTTCCAAGACCTACACCACTTCTGATCAGTTCACACAACCTAGGAACTAGCTCGCCCAGCACCGACACATCAAGATATTGCAGGCACTTTTGAAAAAGGACAAATATAAAGGTAAGCCTTGGCAAATAAGTCAAGACCACATCTTCAATTAAAAACTGCCCTTGTCAAACATGTACCCACTGGATTTTACATGAAGTTGAAAATCACTGTTTGATTCTGCTCTAATTTCAATACTAAAACCACCACTGTACTACAAACAGAAAAATTATTCATCAGTGATTCAACACTAAAAACAAACAAAAAAATGAAAAACATCAATTTGCTAAAAAAGAAAATATTCTTGAGTAAGAATAAAGAATCTTTCCGGACCTACTTCCTCTTTATCAATCCATGTTTAGTATAAAAAACCTAAACTAAAAATTGATCTTCTACAGTGGGCCTACCCTACCAAATCCCCTCTAATGAGTCAACTTCTTAGATGAATTTTCCTATAAATTGCTGGCTTTTATTTTTGAAAATGCAATTAACATGTTTTCTATTAATAATGAATATAACTAAACGGTATTCACTAACTATTCCTATTTCTTTAAATTTTTATTTCCCCCCAATAATCCAACAAAGATACAACATTCTTAGACTAAATTTTGGTAACAGTCCCCCAGCAGGCACTAAAACATAGCTACTTCCCTTGTCTAGTTTAACAGTTTTTTGTACATTTCAATTTTTTTAGGGGTTGGATCTGTATCTTCAGAGTCCTGCTAAAGGTATAGATCTGCTTAGCAAACTAATTTCCAGTAAACACAATCACAGCTAACTAACCACTACAGAGAGTGCACAACAGAGTAACTTTACCAAGACTCCAGGAACTTTAGAAATCAGAACCTGAGAGTGCCAAGCAGCTCTTTACTGCAAATGCCTTCCTATGACTAAAACAACATATCGACATTGCCCAATCTCTTCACCTACCTTTATGTCACCTACTTCATTAAATACCTCCAGCTTATAACTTTCCTAGTTCCTCCCAAAGATAACTATTAGGCACAGGCACAACTCTGAACCTTTCTAAATACACAGATCAAAAGACTACAGATGTAAATTTATACAGAGCTCTTAATATGTTGTTGTCCCTTGTAACACAAATTTGGACCGACTGTTTCTGGTATTTGGGGAACTATTTATTCCACTTAGCGACAGAGAAGAAAAGAGAAACATACTAAGAAAAAACTGGAGTCACAACAGCTGCTCGATTCATCCCATAAGTCTCTACTTCATTTAACATAGCCTGAAGACTTTGAAGAATTACACTTTCAGGTAAGCAAACCCACTCGTTATTATTTAAGACACTCACCATGTTGATTGTTTCCATCATCGGAGAGGATTTGGCAGCACTAAGCCGAGCACTATCCATCGCAGCCTAAAGAACAGAAATTCAAGTCACTCGGCACATTCAATTAATTAGGAATAATCCACACAAACACCATAAAAGACTTTCACTTCCAAATTACAGAACTTTTAAAAAAAATAATCCGTAGCTGTAACAAAGGCAAACATTAAGTCTAACTCTAATTTCTTTTGACCTATACTCAACAATTTACCAGGAGAAGCAGCACCTCACTACAGGCGAAAAATTCAGATAATAGTTAAGAAATTAGCATAGTATGGCTGTGGGCAAGTCATCCAGCCTTCTTGAGCCTGAGGTTCTCCATCCACTAAATAAAAGAACTGACTAAATAAGTTTCTAAGGTTTTTAAAATTGTGTCTAAGCAGTAAAAAATTTTATATAGGTAGTTCTTTAACTTTGTAATCAACCTTCATATCTACAAAGGTATTTTAATCTAACAACTATGCTGAAGGAGAGGTTAATACTATCCAGATATGATAAAGGAGAAAAGTAAGTCATACACAAGTGACTTGCCTAGGGCTGCAAAGTTTAGACTAGAATTTATGTTTCCAAATTCTCAATGCTTAGTAAACATCCTGTGGACACCCAGGAAGGGGCAAGTCTACTGCTGAAAGAGGGAAAAATAATGAATAAATAAGCAGCAGCAATATTAGAGGCAAAGGGTAAAGAGAGTAAGTTATTAGAGAAGTTTAGGCAAGTTAAAATAGTGAACAGAGGAAACATGTTGTATATAATAGTGTTTAATAGTTTAATAAAAAATATAAATTAAAAAACAAATAGAAAAATAGGCATGGAATACAAACACAATCACAGAAGAAATATAAACGACTAATACGATATGAAAAGGCAATGGACAATGCTAGGAAAAGAGTGCAAATTAGAAAAATGAGATTCTTGTTACCAGATATACATTATTCAACAGTGGCAAAAGTACGGAGAAAAAAGAACAATTAAAACCTTTGATGTTGCAAAACCTCTCCCATCAAAAATTCAAAATCACCTCACATAGAGCACTATGTATACATTAAAAAGAATGTGTATATATAGACATGATATTCCATTAATTTAAAAAACAAATCACAGAACAACACTCACAGTCTGATACTATTTTTAAATTAGTATGTTTGCTTGGTTTGGTAGCCTATGACTAAAAAGGAATTTGAGAGAAGGCACAGGAATCTTCTGATAGCAGGTGCTTCTCAGGGAATGATACTGTGGTGATGGGGAGACCTCCTGTGGGATTACTTTCTATCCTTCTGTATTAACTTTTCACAATAAATATGTCTCATCTGCAGTTTTTAAAAATGACTGATCAGGCCGGGCGCGGTGGCTCACGCCTGTAACCCCAGTACTTTGGGAGGCTGAGGTGGGCAGATTACGAGGTCAGGAGATCGAGACCATCCTGGCTAACACAGTGAAACCCCGTCTCTACCAAAAATACAAAAACATCAGCTGGGCATGGTGGCACTTGCCTGTAGTCTCAGCTACTCGGGAGGCTGAGGCAGGAGAATCGCTTGAACCCGGGAGGCAGAGGTTGCAGTGAGCTGAGATGGCGCCACTGCACTCCAGCCTGGGTGACAGGGCGAGACTCTGTCTCCAAGAAAAAAAAAAAAAAAGACTCTGATTGATCAGAGACTAGGTGACTCCATTACACCTAAAAAGCAGAATGATTTTGAGATATGCCAAAGTCTAGGTGCAAATACTCTTTGCTTACAGGGCGAGGGAGTCCATGGAAGGACTCTGAAGGTATAGATCCAAGCCCTAAAAAAATTGAAATGTACAAAAAACTATGTTAAACAAATGTTAATTCATTTTTTAGATGGAAGTGTCAGTCTTCATCCAATTCACAAAACAGTGTATGAGCTGACAAGCTCTCTCCAAAAAATAGTAAAACACTGCATGTGGTGAGAGAGGGTGAGTTCTGGTAAGAGTAGTGACAATGTCATTCAAATGAACCTTGGTATCTTAACAGGGCTCTTCCCTCATGATACTTACCAATATGCCTGTGCTATCCACTCACCTTTTCTTGCTCTGTTGCTCGGAGGCTCAAATAATTGAGAACTTGGGGCTCCAATACACTCAAGGACTCTAGCAGAGCTGGAATGAGTTTTGGTGCATGCGGTTTCAACATGGCTCCTGCACTTTTGCTGATCTTCACAAGGGTGTTAATGCTACAAACATATGGAACACAACTCCTGAGTCCTTTTAACAAAAGTGAGAAGACCTACAAATCTCACTATGAGGCTGTTCTGCAGTTCACTGCATTAAAGCATATTGTCACATGGTTACAGAGCCTGGTCTTGGCATTTTTTTTAACTTTTATTAAAGAAACTTTCAAGCATATGTAGAGGTAGAAAGAATGACAAATGAAGTAGGAAAAGCCTACCTTCATTAATAGTAGGAATGAAGTTCCATGTATTTATTTATAGTAGGAATTTACATTTATGGTGAAATTTTATGGTAGGAATTTATAGTAGACATGAAATTCTATGTATTCTCCACCCAGTTCAACAATTAGCAACATTTGACCAATTTTGTTTCATTTATACCTCCTCCAAACATACAGCCGCCATCCCCCCACCACTGTATTACAGTCATGTGTTGCATGAGACATTTCAGTCAATAACAGACCACAATGTCCAGCAGTGGTCCCATAAGATCATACAGGAATACCCTGGGGATACTGCAGGTTCTGTTCCAGACCACCACAATAAAGAAAGCCACATGAATTTTCTAGCTTACCAGTGCATATAAAAGTTTTGTTTACACTATATTGCAGTCTATTAAGTGTGCAATAGCATTATGTCTAAAAGTACATTAGTTAACTTTAAAGTATCTTAATGTTACTGATCATCTCAGCTTTCAGCAAGTCATTATCTTTTTGCTGGTGGAGGGTCTTACCTCAATGGTGATGGCTACTGACTAGTGGTGATTGCTGAATGCTGGGGTGGCTGTCGTAATTTCTTAAAGTAAGTTAACAATAAAGTTTGCTGTATCAATCAACTCCTCCTTTCACAAAATATTTCTTTGTAGCATGAGACGCAGTTTGATAGCATTTTACCCACATTAGAACGTCTTTCAAAGTTGGAGTCAATCCTCTCCAACCCTGTTGCTGCTTTATCAACTAAGTTTATGAAATATTCTAAATCCTTTGTGGTCATTTTAACGATGTTCACAGAATATTCACCAGGAGTAGCTTGCACCTCAAGAAACCACTTTCTTTGCTCATTGAGGTAAGAAGCAACTCCTCTTCTGTTCAAGTTTCATCAGGAGATTGCAACAATTCAGTCACATCTTCAGGCCCCACTTCTAATTCTAGTTTTCTTACTATTTCCGCCATGTATGCAGTGACTTCCTCCATTGACATCTTGAACTCCTCAAAGTCACCTATGAAAGTTGGAATCAACTTTTTTCGAACTCCTATTAATGACATTTTGACCTCCTCCCATGAATCATGAATGTTCTTAATGGCACCTACAATGATAAACCCTTTCCAGAAGGTTTTCAATTTACTTTGTCCAGATCCATCAGAGGAATCACTAACAATGGCAGCTCTAGCCTTACAAAATACACTTCTTGAACAGTAAGACTTGAAAGCTGAAATTACACCTTGATCCATGGGCTTCGGAATGGATGTTGTGTTATGTTAACAGCCACGAAAACATTCATTTCCTTGTACCTCTCTATCAGAGCTCTTGGGTGACCACGCACATTGTCAATGAGCAGTAATACTTTGAAAGGAATATTTGTTTTTTGCTTTTTTTGTTTGGTTGGTTGGTTTTTTCTTTTTTTTTTTTCAGCAGTAGACTTCAACAGTAGACTAAAAATACTCAGTAAACCATGCTGTAACAGATAAGCTGTCAACAACACAGATAAGACTGTATTGTTCCATTTCTAGAGCACAGAGCAGATTTAGCAGAATTCTTACGGCTTTAGGATTTTCAGAATGGTAAATGAGCACTGGCTTCAACTTAGTCACCAGCTGCATTAGCCCCTAACAAGACAGGTGGCCTGGCCTTTGAAGCATTGCAGCCAGGCACTGACTTCTCTCTAGCTATGAAAATCCTACACGGTATCTTTTGCCAAGAGAAGGCTGTTTCATCTCCATTGAAAATCTGTTGTTGAGTGTAGACATCTTTATCAGTGATCGCAGCTAGATCTTCTGGGTAATCTGCTGCAGCTTCTATATCAGCAATTGCTGCTTCACCTTGCATCTTTATGTTATGAAGACAGCTTCTTTCTTTAAACCTCATGAACCAACCTGTGCTAGCTTCCAACTTTTCTTCTGCACCTTCCTTACTTCTCTTAGACTTCACAGAATTGAAGAGAGTTAGGGCCTTGCTCTGGATTAGGCTTTGGCTGAAGGGAATTTTGTGGCTGATTTGATCTTCTATCCAGAATATTCAAACTTTCTCCCAGTTAGCAAAAGGCTGTTTTGCTTTCTTATCATTTGTATGTTGGCTGATACAGCACTTTAAACTTCCTTTAAGAACATCTCCTTTACATTCACAACTTGGCTGTCTGGCACAAGAGGCCTAGCTTTCAGTCTAGCTCAGCTTTCAACATTCCTTCCTCACTAAGCTTAATCATTTCTAGCTTTCTATTTAAAGTGAGAGACAGGCAACTCTTCCCTTCATTTAGACAGAGGGCATTGTGGGGTTATTAATTAGCCAATTCCAATATTGTTGTGTCTCAGAATAAGACACTTGAGAAGAGGGAGAGAGATGGGGAACAGCTGTTCAGTGGAGCAATCGGGACACACACAACATTGATCAATTAAGTTCACCATCTTAAATGGGTGTAGTTCACACAACTCCAAAACAACTACAGAAGTAACATCAAACATCACTGATCACAGACCACCAAAACAAATATAACAGTACTGCAAAGTATGAAATACTGTAAGAATTACCAAAATGTGACATAGACATGAAGTGAACGGATCTGTGGCAACCCTGCATCAAGCAATCGAACTGCACCATTTTTCCAACTTCATGTTAATGTTTGCACACCCATGAAATCACCTAATGACACATCTCAGAAGTATCCTTATCACTAAGTGACACGTGACTGCATTAGAAAGCATATCCCTTAACTAAACTTCACTATGAATATCTAAAAGACAAAGATTCTTTATCATAATCATAATACCATTTTCACACTTTAAAAATATTAATGATTTTTCCATATCAAGTATCCAAATTTCTCTGTTTCATTAGCTTCTTAAACAGTTGGCATGTTGGAATCAGCATCCAAGCTCACTCACACATTGCAATCTACTGCATTTCTTAAATCTTTCTTAACAGTCTCCACTCTCCTCTTTTTTTCTTATTTGTCCTCGTTGACTGCATTCCAGTCAGGTCATTTAACATGTTCCTCTCTCCCCTGTAGAGATCTACAGGCTAAACTGAGTTCACGTTCAATTTTGTAAACACACACACACACACACACAAAGAATGCTGTGTGTGTCCTATTCCATCACATCACGATGCACTGGTTGTCTTTTTGCGCTATGAGGAGTGATTGTTAAGTTCAGGTCTGGTTGCCCTGAATCATTATAAAGTTCTCGTCAGCCATTCACCCAGTGGATTTAGGGGCATCTAATGATCACTACTTAGATCTTACTGAGGAGAGCAAAAAGTTATACTTTTTTTTGTCTGTGTGAGATGGAGTTTCACTCTTGTTGCCCAGGCTGGAGTGCAATGGCACGATCTGGGCTCACCGCAACCTCCGCCTCCCAGGTTCAAGCTATTCTCCTGCCTCAGCCTCCCAAGTAGCTGGGATTACATGCATGCACCACCACACCTGGCTAATTTTTTTTGTATTTTTAGCAGAGACAGGGTTTCTCCATGTTGGCCAGGTTGATCTCGAACTCCTGACCTCAGGTGATCTGCCCACCTTGGCCTCCCAAAGTGCTGGGATTACAGGCATGAGCCACCGTGCCTAGCCAAAGTGATACTCTTAGTTGCATCTGCCTTTGCAGTTGTTAGGTGAGTCCTTGTAAAAAAACCTTTCTCTCATCAACTATCTACTTGCCATGAAATACTGCTGGCACTATTATTAGTAATTTGTTCTACTTTTAAGAGTGAAATAAAAATGGAACAGATAAAGTTCCTAGACAGCACTGTAGTTTAAAAACAAACAAAACATACAAACTAGAATCCTACACTATTGGTTTTAACTTAAAGTAGCCATATGTTATATCTAAAAGTGTAAGTACATTTTTTTGAATATTTTATCATTGCAGGTGGTAAACAGCTTGTCTTAAATCTAATAATCTGTGAAATATTACTAAATATTATCATGAACAAGCATGCTCCTGAGGACCTGCAGTGTAACAGGAAGATGTGCTTGTTGGGAGCAGAGGCTGATGACGACAGAAAAACATGCTTGACTCAGAATGCTGGGCAAAAACAAGGTCTCATGAGAATGTTTCTGTGAAAATATTCTGACTCACAAGTTTTCACAAATGACCCAAGGGTCATTCTCCTAAACCTCTTTCTCCATATTTTCCAGAATCTAACCTTGAAAGAAACACGATTTCTAGGAACCGAGCAAATCCAATACATTCATTTCATCAACGGATGCGCACCTGAGGGCTCGAACTTCCGTCACGGGGCTCATCATTCCTTTGTCCAGAAGGCAAGGCAGAAGGGCAGCGATGGTTCTCTGGCCAGCTGCTCCTTTGGCAGGGTCACACATTTTCACACAGACCTCACATACAAAGAGCATGGATGTTAGTGAAAGTGACCGCTCATCCAATAAAGCATTCATCTGACAAGACTTTCTACTTCACATATCCACAGAGAAGAATAAGTGAATCTACTTTCTCTGACACTACAGAGACACAGAGGAATGAGATCTGAGATTGAGTCTTAGGCCTGTCGAGGACTAAACAGAAAATTTGGTAACGTATTTCACTGTCTAAGCACTGGTCCTCTAGTTTGTGAAATATGGAACAAAATAGATGATGATCGAATGAGAAAATATGTAAGACAGCACTCTAAAAAAGGTTTAGGGCTGGGTGCAGTAGCTCACACCTATAAACCCAACACTTTGGGAGGCCAAGGCAGGCGCATTGCTTGAGCCCAGGAGTTTGAGACCAACCTGGGCAACATGAAGAGACCCTGTCTCCACAAAAAATATGAAAAAGTAGCCAGTCATGGTGGCATACACCTGTGGTCCCAGCTCTCCAGGAGGCTGAGGTGGTAGGATCACCTGAGCCCGAGAGGTCGAGAGTGCAGTGAGTTGTGATCACACCACTGCATACCAGCCTGGGTAACACAGTGAGACCTTGTCTCCAAAAAACAAACAAAAAAAAAATTAAAGAAGTGTCGAAGTGTTATCATCATCATCATCATCATCATCCTCATCATCAATAACATCGGGTCGCACACAATATAGTGGTCAAGATCACATCTGAAACAAGAAAACACCTGTATTTAAAACCTGGTTTTACTACTTATGTGACCTATGGCAAGGTTTGTGCAACTAGAATGTAAAGTTCCTGATATATCACAAAATCAAGTTCAAGTGGGAGATAATTTAGTTTCAAAAAGCTTTCCAACCTCATAGATATGAAAGGTAGCTTTATATGTAAACATAGCAAAAACAAGAGAAAAGACCGGTGTTGCTTGATCTAACTGAGTGACGTGCTCTTCAGGGTTAAGTCAAAGTTTTATCTTAATTTCACCATTTAAAGAGACCACAAGTATACTCTATTCTAAACATACCAGCACTACAGTGTTTACAGCACTCGCTTTCTCATTCATTCTAAGAGTAGTGAACTACAACAGGAAGCCAATTATACTGCAACTACATGTCACTTCCTATGACAATAAGTAAATCATTGTCATGGTTACCCAGAACCCTGCCCCACTCCATTCCCAACGTAAGACAGGAGTTTTCACCTTGCTCAGAGTTTTCAGAGCTAGTTCTGCTGCTTTTCGTACAGATTCCTAAAAATGACAAAAGTGTGAGATCATACAAGTTAGAGAGTTTCACTATCATCTACTCTACAATTTGTAATTTAATTGCCTCAGAGCCTATAGAGATTGGTGGAAAATCTTACATTTCATATTAGGTTAAAAAAAATTGGTATCTCATTAGACTCCCCGCCCATCAAGGAACACATTACCGTGCCATACTACTAATTTTTAAACATTAACTGTAACCTATTTTGACCTTAATAAATTTAGCTATTAACAGTTGAGAAACTAAATGTATTATAAAAGTAAATACATAAAGATCTATGTGAGAATTCTGAAACACTTAAAATCCTCCAATAAATAAAGTAAAAAGAAAGGTAAAACTGAAGTGTCTAATTTTAACGGTAAAATATCAAAAATACCTAAAATTAAGATTGCCCAAGAAAAATTCAGAGGGATTGGTCACATTATTTGAGAATAATTAATCCCATTTACAGAACTGATCGAAATACTGTTACTACATTCAAAACTGTTATTTGTCCCTAATCCAACAGAATTATGTGATCTCTATTGAAAGAAGGTATACAGCCACCTTTTTTTCAAGTCTATTTAATTTAGATCTAAGGATACCCAATCTTGTAACTTCATAGACACATTAAGACTGAAACTTTGGGGGAAAACATCGGTCTCTACCTGGAAATGGAATTTTGACATATACAACATAAATATTTTAATAATTCCAATTTAACTTTTTGTATGTATAAATGCTAATTTATTTCTATAATACCTTGATATCATCTTGTACTCTAAAAAGCGTTTCCCAAATTTCTGGAAGTTTATCAATGATGTCATCTAAGGGTCTTCCTCTCAATAAATCATTCAAAGCTAAACAGCTGAAAATTAAAATTTCATTTCAACATATGAAGAAGAAGGTCAGTATTTTACTATGAAACGTTTATACTAAAAAAGAAAACAGATTCTGCCTCTAATTCGAGTTCTCATCCCCTCACCCCAGAACAGCAATGACTTCTCTCCAGGTCCCTCAAATATACCATATATATAGAATTTACAAGTATAAAATGTTTGTTTCCCACAACTATAATACAATCCCTTTGAGATGATGCATCGTTTTTTATTCACTAGTGTGCCCCCAGGGCCTAGCACACTGCCACGTACATACTGGGCACTGAATGAATGTAATTTGTATACAGAAATTCTACACTATAAAGTCATGACAGTACAAAAATATATCTTGGTATCTACCAATTTAATAGGTAATCTTCAACTTCTTTGATTTCATACTTATATAAACTATGACAATTTAGGAAAATCATTGACCAGAGCTTAAATAGTTAAAGAAAAATAACTACCTAATGTAGCCAACAAGAAATATGCTTTTTAGTAGTTTTTTGTTTTGTTTCGAGACAGAGTCTCACTCTGTCGCCCAGGCTGGAGTGCAGTGGTGCGATCTCAGCTCACTGCCACCTCTGCCTCCTGGGTTCAAACGATTCTCCTGCCTCAGTCTCCCGAGTAGCTGGGACTACAGGCACACGCCACTGGGCCCAGCTGATGTTTGTATTTTTAGTAGAGACGGGGTTTCACCATGTTGCCCATGCTGGTCTTGAACTCCTCATCTCAGGTGATCCACCCACCTCGGCCTCCCCAAATGCCAGGATCACAGGTGTGAGCCAGCACACCCGGCCAGCTTTTTAGTAGTTTTAATTTATTCCTTTTGCACAAAGTATAAAACCTGGAAATTCTGAAGGGAAAAAAATTCGGTTTTATTTGACTAAACTTATATTCCTAAAAATGGTACCTGGATTCTCGAACTCGCCACATATTGCTTGTAAGGTTCTTAACCAAATCTTGAAGAATTTCTTTCAAATATTTATCCACCTAAGGAAAGCCAAAGGATAAAATTTTAAATGCAAAATCCATCAATAATCAAATTATTCAACTCTTAACCACACTGGTTAACCACATGTAACCCACACTGCCCATGTTTTCTGTATTTTACAGCCTCCATGTCTCTCTAGGCCACTCAGCCCACAAATCTCTTCCCACTTTTGGTTGCTATAAAGCTGCCAGGTGATCATTCTAAAATGTACATTTGATGCTCTTATTTTCCTCAGTGCATAAGAATGAAGTCCAATCACCCAGGCATGCACACAAAGCCTTCCATGACTCATCCACTCCATTCCTTGGCACATGCCACCTCTACTTACAATCCCCTTTCCAGGTCCTACTTGCTTGGCTAACTCCTACTTGTCCCTCAAGGTTCATATTAGCCATTCTTTCTCAGAGCAGACTGGCTTGGGTACTCTCCTCTCTGTTCCTGTAGCACCTTCTGAAGGAGCATCACACAAAACCATTCAATAACTGCACTGTTCCACTATACTGGAGACCCTCAAGGGGGTCAGGTACAGTTACTGCACAGGACAGTGGAGTTATTGAGGGACAGTGTCTCACTCATCATTGATGCAGTTATTGAGGGACAATGTCTCACTCATCATCAGTGCAGTTACTGAGGGACACAGTCTCATCACCAGTGCAGTTACTGAGAGAAAGAGTCTCACTCATCATCGGTGCAGTTACTGAGAGAAAGAGTCTCACTCATCATCGGTGCAGTTATTGAGAGAAAGAGTCTCACTCATCATCGGTGCAGTTACTGAGAGAAAGAGTCTCACTCATCATCGGTGCAGTTACTGAGAGAAAGAGTCTCACTCATCATCGGTGCAGTTACTGAGAGAAAGAGTCTCACTCATCATCGGTGCAGTTAGTTGAGGGACAGTGTCTCACTCATTATCAGTGCAGTTATTGAGGGACAGTGTCTCACTCATCTTTTTATCCCCAGTACCTTACTCAGTGCCTGGCTTATGACTGTTCAGAATGAAAGATGAGTTTTACTTTTTAAGCCTCTGTGCTGTTTTGATATACACTTAGCAACTTGGTAATAATGAGAAAATAATGGTAGAATCACTTTTATACCAATGCTGACATTCTCAAAAATTTATGGCTTTTCCACTTTTATAGGTAGGAAAGGTTTTGTTATCCTTACTTACATATAAGAAAACCAAGACAAAGAAGTAAATAACAAACTGATGTCTTCCTATGTCTGCTTCTCTCAACATTCTCCATGGATGATCTCATCCACACTTGTGGCTTAATCCTTTCACTCACAGAGATGACACTCACGTCTCAAGGGTCTAGGCCTGTGTCCTGAGCTCAGACCTAAAAAGCCCATTGGCCTACTAGATCTTGGCTGACCCAGAAGTGCCACATGTTCTCTTGGAGCAAGCAAAACTCACTGAGTCTTCAAAGCTGAACCCTCAAGTACCTACCACCATGAATAGAAACATATTCAGCCTAGTACCAGACAGGAGAGACAGGAAGGGGCTACATTACGGGCAGGGACTTGTAAGACATAGTAAGGATCATGGAATTATTTAAAGTGAGGCTGTAAAGCTACTAAAGGATCTTAATCCAAAATGGCACAATCTAATTTTCATTTTTAAAAATCACTTTTGCTACTATGTAGATAATTAAATGAAGAAAGGCAAAGAGGAAAAAAAAAAAAAGACGATGATGACCTGTTCATCAGGAAAGAATTAGGGAAAGAAGACAGTGGATTCAAGGAATACTTTGGAAGCAGAATCAACAGAATTTGCTACTAGATTCAATTGGGGGTGGTGGTGAGACACAGCCCAAAATAAAGTATGACACCAAGTTTTCTGGCTTGGGCAAATAGGTGAACAGTGAGAATAGAGGGGGAAGGTTATTTTTTAAGTCCTGTTCTGGGCATGTTGAGTTTACAGTATTCTGAAACAACACTGAAGTGAAAATTTCAAGTAAACAGTTACATATGTAAGTCTAAAGTGCAAGTGACATCTGGACCAAAACTGTAAGATTGGGAACTTTCACAATACAGATGACATTTATATGCCTTGGAACTGATGTATACAGAGAAAGCTCAGAGAACAAAAAGATACTCAGAGACAAGCCCTGAGAAATCTTACTATCTAAAAGTGGGATGGAACATGATTAACAGCCAGATGAGAGGACACCAACAGAGAAAACAAAATGGCAACTGCCTGATTCCTTGTATGTCTCCCCACCTAACTGAATTCGCTGGAGGTGGGGCCACAACCCACTCTCCACTGCGTCAATCGTTCCTCTCCATGTTTACTATTCCATTCATGTGAGTATATGATCATTTCCTTAACCATCTTCCCAGTGGACATTTAGATGGTTTCCATTTTGGAGATTTTAATAAATGCTGCCACACACATCTTTGATACCTTGAAAGTAGGAAGAAAGCATGGAATGAAAGACAATTTGTTTGTTTAAACAAGTAAAGTATAAAAAGTAGAAAGGAAGATGGGCACTGGGTTTAAATCCCATGCATGACCTTGGACAATCTACAGTGTTTTCCTAACACAGGGTTCACAGACACTTACCATGGATTTGTCAGTGACCAACGCATTCCAAATACTTGTCATGGCCTGTCGAATGCCAAGGTTGGGATCAAACTGGTAACGATAAAGTCGAGGAACTAGCTGAGGCAGAAAAGGAGCCAGCTGCTCTCCAGCTCTGGTAGCAATTACATTAAAACCAAAAGCAGCACCCTAAAAATAATAATAGGCTGAAGTGACTCAGATGCACCCATTAGAGTAAAATATTAACACAGCAAAAAATTCTCCCTCCCAAACTTATGCCTAAATACAGCCTGATTTATTGGGCTTTCCAATCAATAGTAGCTATGTGGGGTTCAGCTTTCTCATCAGGCACATACTTTCACAAAATGCACTGTATACCATTTGCCACTGTCTACCAATGTAGCATGTTTGGTTTGCAGGAAAAAAAAATAATAATTGTCCAGTGATAGCAACTTACCTTCCTAGAGTTCCACATTGCATGATGGTTGGCTAAATTCATAAATTTATACACCAGATCTGGCTGGCTAAGATCACTTGCCAGAGAACAAAGTTCCTTGTAGGTAGAAAGGCCCTGACTTGGAAACAAAGAAAAAGAGGTAGGCAATAATATACTTCTCTCTCTCCAGCCTAAAAAATTACATCATCAATATTACTAGGACATATTAAAATCAAATTTTCACTCAGTTTCTAATACTGAGTTATCTTACCACCACGGAGACAGAAAACAGGTTGGGAAGAATATAAAAAGTCACCTAATTCAACTATCAGCAATTCCTAAGCTCCTCTACATTGCTGCTAATAAATGACCTAAATGCACCTCTAAGTCCATAGAAGTGGTCCCCTCACCACCTGGGGATGCAACTCAATAATTCTCCATTATGTTATGCATAATCTCACATGATCATAAGACAGTCATGTGAAGACAACATCTGTCTTCCTTAAGTCTTTTCTAAGCTAGACCACCCTAACCCTGATTAACTTGAGTCTTGTTCACTTTCCTCTGAACAAATATATCTAATCGTTTTATGTTATTTTTGTAAAATGTAAGCACTTTTTTAAAAACTTAGGAGGAGTCCACAAGGAGAGTAAGTAGAATGAAAACAACTTTTGATGTGATAACAGTGTACTGTAGGGGAACGTCAATGACAGAACAAACTGCAGCTTTCTCCTGTTGCAGACAACAATGAAGCAGGTTCGTGTGGGACACCACAGCAAGGCCCTGCAACCAGCAAAGATTTGCCTAACGATCCACAGAAATAAAACATGATAAAATAAAGGAGGTCAAGCTCAAGGAATTTATTTTAAATGCTAAAGTAGTGGCCTCTAAGATAAAGAATTACACCCACCCAAAAACAAGTGGCAGTGGGTGCGCCTAGCTACGCTTCCAGTGTTCCGCAGGACTCAGCTGCCTGAGAGCTGACCTCTTGGCCTAGTCAGTCTTCCCCAACTGCCCTGAGAGCCCAACATCATGGGCTCCCATGCAGCAGCCCACCACCAATGGCTGGTCACTGAGGGGACATAGAGGGCCAGGCTCCATGCCTCAAAGCAGAACAACTCCAAAAGGCCACCCATGCCAGCTCAGAGCTCCTCAAGAGGCTGGTATCCACTGAAACGATGGCAGCAGTTCAGCCTTCCCTCAGTCATAGGCCCTATCCTGCTTCCTCGTGCCCCCACAGTGATCCCTAGAGCACTCCCCAGTAAATTTCCCACACAGAAATCTCTGAGTTTGTTTCCCAGGACACTCATTAAGACATCAGCCTGCCAGGCGCGGTGGCTCACACCTGTAATCCCAGAACTTTGGGAGGCCGAGGTGGGTGAATCACTTGAGGTCAGGAGTTCGACAGCAGCCTGACCAACATGGTGAAACCCCATCTCTAATAAAACACAAAAATTAGGCATGGTGGCAGGCACCTGTAATCTCAGTTACTTGGGAGGCTAAGGTAGGAGAATCGCTTGAACCCAGGAGGCGGAGGTTGTAGTGAGCCAAGATCAAGCCACCGCACTCCAGCCTGGGCAACAAGAGTGAGGCTCCATCTCAAAA
>NW_012111253.1:176632-184249 GCF_000951035.1 Colobus angolensis palliatus
AAAAAAAAAAAAAAAAAAAAGTCCTTTCCATGAGGCTGCAAATTTTGTAAAATGAATCCAGAATGAACAAATTAACACATGAAAAAGACATTTCACATAATTTCCCCTGGATTAAATGTGGTAGCACATGAAAAACTATCCTTCCTACAAGGGAAGAAACATAAAGCAGCAATCCCTTACACAGATGATTTCCCCTCACACTCTTCACAGATTAGACTATGAATGATATGCAAGCTTCTTCTCCGTATCTTAACTTCCATTTAGCCAACAGTAATTAAGGCATTTTTCTAATCCAATACATTAATTGTCTGAGATCATTAAACTTTCAAAGCTTGACCTAGTGGCATGCTCCTAAAGTTAACAGTATACATTGGAATAATTGTGCTATCCACAGCACAACAATTACGGACTTGTAATTTAGAAAAGGCTTCATAAATGAAAAAATGGAAAGCTGAATCTTCCTTCTCCAGCATATTCTCACTACATGTATAGACTTCCTCTATGGGCTTGAATCTAAAATTTTCAAGTTCACCATACCTTTTGCCAGTCATAAGTGTTTCTACAAGTGTAGAAACCAATTCCTGTTGATCTTGTTCATTGCCTAGTTCATAAACCAACCCAAGGCCCTTTGATGCAACATCTTGGCTAAGTTCTACAAGAAAGTCAGACAAGATTGTATTACTTTAAAAAAATTTTGTCTACTTGCTATGAAATCAAAAGCTTTAAAAAGTTAACACTGACCCAAAATGATATCAAAGTAAAGATATAAAAACAGAATCAACATGCCTATTTTGTTAAAAATAATAATAAATCATTTCAGTGGACATGGCACCATACATAAGTTACTGTAAATGAGAACCACATTCACAGAAGATCCAGTTCACAAACCTAGACAATACTGATGGACCTATACAGTGTCACTGGACAGTGCAGTGACAGATCATCCACGGGCTGTAAGTCACACACATCAGAGATAAAACAGCCTCACAAGATCTCAATACACTCAGACCTAACTTTTAAAAGTCAATACAGGACCATATGTTTAAAACAAGTTATAAAACAAAGCTACTATTGAAAGATTTAACACATATATGTTCACTCTCTCCTAGCTTAAATCAGAGAGGAAAAGTAACCAGAGGTAGAAAAAAGCTATTATGAGAGATACTAATGTTAAAGAAGGCCTCAGTTCCATTTTAAAATGCAGAGTTGAGGAACATGTTCTAACGTATAAACCAATAAATAAAAAAGAATCTAAGTTTCCTATATCCTAACTAGAAATTTTGGTTTCCAAGCCATTAACATAACGCTTATCCTTACTGCTAACAAATAAGGTTTAGTAATTGTTTTGATCACACAGCTCAAGAAAGTTTTCTTTTATGTTCATTAATCCAGGTTTTTCAACATTTAAAACACACGTTCAATAAAGTTTAGAAATCAAATATTAACCAATAACCTACCATCATTTTCTGATAGAACTGAAACAAACGCACTTTGAATTTCTTTAAGATGAGACTGAAAGAAGAAAAAAGGCATTAAAACACTGAAACTCTACCTCTTTGAGAGAGTAAGAGTCTTGTTCTTACCGTGCACAAAATTTGTAGTCTTATTATTCAAGCCAGTTACAATTGATGTTTTGCTCTCATCTTTACAGGTGGCCCAAATCACCTGGAGCTGTACCACTTACAGGTAGTCTAACACATGCAAGCTGACCATTGCCCCAACTGAGCTTCCCCATCTCAAGCACTTCTGACTTTATACCTTCAAGTCTAGAATCATCTTCCAGCCTATATATATCAGGCCACCATTCTTCATTCCTTCATGTACAATGTATTTCAAAATACCTACTATTGGTTAATGACCTTCACCCTCATATGCTTTCCTTGCTACTTATAAAACTGGTTTTCAACAGGGCTGACCACAGACAGCATGGCTCACCTTCACTTCTTTGTGGGTATTTAGCTTCCTCACAAGGGAAAGGAGCCAGATGCAGGCTGCCTGCCTCACATGTGGGTTGGGGCTGATGATATGTTTATTTAAAATCACATCCAACACCCATGGAACCACATCATTCACTTTGGCTCCTGGGGAAAAGCAAAGAAAAACAACAAAGAATTAAAATAATTCCACAGTTTCCTGAAAAAATTAAATTGAAATCAACATTTGCATAACAATCCTATATTAAAATCTAAATGACGACGGTGTTTAAAGTTGCTGAAGGAATCTATAATTATTCACTCTACAATCTAGCGTGAACAAAATTACATTTCAAAGATACTCAAGTAACTTTTTAGTTCCTGAGAATGAAAACTAATCCCTACTCTTTAGCAATTTTTCTTTGTCTACTAGATGTTTCTCATCTTCCATCTAAAAACTAACTTCTTTTGCACTTACTTTCCTCCTCCAGCTACCATACTGTTTTTCTCCTTTCCTTTATTACTCCAGGGTTTCTCAACTTCAACACTACTGACATTGTAGCTGGATAATTCTTTATTATACAGAGCTGTGCTATCCACTGCAGGATGTCTAGCAGCATCCTGTGCCTTCACCCACTAGAGACCAGTGGCACGCACCCTCCCCAGTGTCTAGACATTACTAAATGTCCTCTGTGGGGCAAAAACTCACTCCTCCAGTGACAAACCACTGATTTACATTAAGACCCTTCGCCGGGCGCGGTGGCTCAAGCCTGTAATCCCAGCACTTTGGGAGGCCGAGACGGGCAGATCACGAGGTCAGGAGATCGAGACCATCCTGGCTAACACGGTGAAACCCCGTCTCTACTAAAAAATACAAAAAACTAGCCGGGCGAGGTGGCGGGCGCCTGTAGTCCCAGCTACTTGGGAGGCTGAGGCAGGAGAATGGCGTAAACCCGGGAGGCGGAGCTTGCAGTGAGCTGAGATCTGGCCACTGCACTCCAGCCCGGGCGACAGAGCAAGACTCCGTCTCAAAAAAAAAAAAAAAAAAAAGACCCTTCAAAACAGTTGTTTAAACTCATGTTCAAACTTTGCTCTCTTCTCTTTCCTTGAGCCCACTCCAAATCAGCCTTTTACCTTCTCTTCTCCATAGAAATTAGTCATAGAAATCACGAATGACTTTCCTGTTGCTAAGTCCAATGATGGTTTCTCAATTCTCACCTTAGTTGATATATTGGCAGTACGTGACATGGTTAATTCCCCTCCACCCCTCATCCCTTCACAGCTCCTCGCTGATCACATTACTCCAGTTCTCAGTCAGAATCCCTTCTTTTAATTCCCATAACCACAACTCTAGGTACCAGCAGTTCTGCTATCTGGGTAACTACAATTACAAAACCAACAAGTCCTTACTAGATTCCCATAACATGCCTGGGATAATATGTACAGATGTTAAGATGGCTAAGACCTGGGCCCTAACTGGCTTCTCAAATGCTGTTCATTCTACTCTCAGCAAGACTGGTACACTGTAACCAACAACAACATCCAAAGGCCGAGTAGCACTCAGATGAGAATGACATAGAACATGCATGATCAAAATTCACATCAAAGATTCATCATCCCTCCGTTCTCCACAGTATTTTATGTTCTCCTTTCCCAAAACAGACAAAAATAGAACTTCAACATTGAATGGACAATTTGAGATTCCTTTGGATGAGTAAAAAGCCAAGCAGGATGCAATCTTCCAAGAAGAGTTTGAGGCAATACAAGAGTTCAGAGAATGAAGACTGGCATAGATACCTCTCTACTAACCTTTACTTGTTAAGTCACTATGTAAAAACCCATGGAGTCAGAAACATGCCTCTCAAAGCAAACCCACTCCTCAGTGTGAGCCCTCCCTGTTGTCAAGCCTCTGTTACCACCTCTCACATGCAACCTGAAAATTCCCACTTCAGGTTTAGTTGTCTTCTTGCTAACGATGTCGCTTTCCTTCCTTATCGTCTTCCTTCTATACAAACTGCTACTTGCCTTGCTTCACGTGTGTTCAAAAAAAAACCTCAAAGAACTGACTCTGATTCAGCTTTTGTCAATCCACAGTTCTCATTACAGTGCAAGCAAAAGTGTGTTTTTCTATTTCCTTTAAATCTCTTTATGGTGGCTAATGAAATAATAGGTAAACGCATTAACGTGGAGTGAAGTGTTAACTGTAACACTAAGTGCAATAACTGAATTAATGCATTATTCATGATGGAACACAATATACAATAAAATGTTACCACGAGAATACTATCTTTAAATTTCCTCAATTGAGAGAATAAAATATAAAAACTTGGTGACTTTTCCTTCTGTTTAAATTTTTTTTTATTCTAGCTCAAATACTAAAATATATTTTCAATTCCAAATTCAAATGAAACCACAATAAATTTGAAATCATAACATACATAACATAAAGTCAGAAACCACATGTTCCCTCAACTATATGCTGCCACTAAAAGTCAGTGTACCTGGAGCGCTAGCAGAAGGCACTGAGGCTTCATTATGTAATAAAGGATTAAAGGACACATCATCTGGAAACAACTATACCTTGAATTCTGAAACTGGCTAAATACATAAATCCTCATGAAAAGAGCACAAGCTTCGAGGTGATCCAGAGCTGACTCCCCTGCCTGCTTGCCAAAGGGTCAGAAAAATAAGTTACTAATTTCATGCTGTTTTTTTTGTTTTTGTTTTTTTTGAGACAGAATCTTACTCTGTTGGCCAGGATCGAGTGTAGTGGCATGATCTCAGCTCACTTGCAACCTCTACCTGCCAGGTTCAAGAAATTCTCATGCCTCAGCCTCCCAAGTAGCTGGGATTACAGGCTTGTGCCACCATGCCCAGCTAAGTTTTCTATTTTTAGTAGAGATGGGGTTTCGCCATGTTGGCCAGACTAGTCTCTAACTCCTGACCTCAGGTGATTCGCTCACCTCGGCCTCTCAAAGTGCTAGGATTACAGGCATGAGCCACTGTGCCCAGCCTCACGCTGTCTTCTTCACCCAACTATTTTTCTTGACTGAATGAAATTGGTAAAACAGATATAAATATTTGAAAAAAGTAATATGGAATGTATAATGGTTTTGCCTCAAATGTAATAACGAAAACAAAAAAGGTTACTTGATAATTATAAATTGATTAGCTGAATATTTGGTACCAGCAGGAGGAGTATATTCCTCTTCAGTCACTAGCCAGGCATCTCGGGCAGCCACAGAACTAGTTCCTATTGCAGCGCTGGTAATGGCTTCACCAATAGTGAACTGAAGTTCTATCTGCTTGGCCTGCAACAAAGGAAGTAAAAGCCATGAATGAGACGACACATTTCCCAAAAACATCCATTTCTACAGAAAGCCTGCTTAAAAGTGTGTTTCTCAGCATGTTTTGTTTTCTTTTTTTTTTTTTTTTTTTTGAGACGGAGTCTCGCTCTGTCGCCTGGGCTGGAGTGCAGTGGCCGGATCTCAGTTCACTGCAAGCTCCGCCTCCCAGGTTTACGCCATTCTCCCGCCTCAGCCTCCCGAGTAGCTGGGACCACAGGCGCCACCACCTCGCTCGGCTAGATTTTTTTTTTTTATTATTTTTTAGTAGAGACGGAGTTTCACCATGTTCGCCAGGATGGTCTCGATCTCCTGACCTCGTGATCCGCCCGTCTCGGCCTCCCAAAGTGCTGGGATTACAGGCTTGAGCCACCGCGCCCAGCCTTGTTTTCACTCTTTGCCCTAGCTTGCTTTCGGCTAATTCAATGGCTCAAAGGCCAGGGAGGGTGAGGGAGTGGACGATATAAGAATCCCTTGAAGATATTTTTCAAAGTCTTTGCTGCCCTCCTCACCCTCAGTAGAGAACCACTAAGCAGTGATTTATGATTTCTGGAAGCATAATATGGTTCACCTAAGGAAGACAGAAAATCTCATCAACTTTGAAGCCATGTGAGTCTCAATATAAATTCTAGCCATCTCTCACCAGCTATATACCCTTATTTGAACTTTTTTTTTTATTATTATACTTTAAGTTCTAGGGTACATGTGCACAACATGCAGGTTTGTTACATATGTATACATGTGCCATGTTGATGTGCTGTACCCATTAACTCATCATTTACATTAGGTGTATCTCCTAATGCTATCCCTTCCCGCTCTCCTCACCCCAAGACAGGCCCAGGTGTGTGATGTTCCCCTTCCTGTGTCTAAGCGTTCTCATTGTTCAATTCCCACCTATGAGTGAGAACATGCAGTATTTGATTTTTTGTCCTTGTGACAGTTTGCTGAGAACGATGGTTTCTCCCTTCATTCATGTCCCTACAAAGGACATGAACTCATCCATTTTTATGGCTGCATAGTATTCCATGGTGTATATGTGCCACATTTTCTTAATCCAGTCTCTCTAGACCACAGTGCAATCAAAGTAGAACTCAGGATTAAGAAACTCACTCAAAACCGCTCAACTACATGGAAACTGAACAACCTGCTCCTGAATGACTACTGGATACATAACAAAATGAAGGCAGAAATAAAGATGTTCTTTGAAACCAATGAGAACAACGACACAACATACCAGAATCTGTGGGACACATTTAAAGCAGTGTGTACAGGCAAATTTATAGCACTAAATGCCCACAAGAGAAAGCAGGAAAGATCTAAACTTGATACCCTAACATCGCAATTAAAAGAACTACAGAAGCAAGAGCAAACACATTCAAAGGCCAGCAGAAGACAAGAAATAACTAAGATCAGAGCAGAACTGAAGGAAATAGAGACACAAAAAACCCTTCAAAAAATCAAGGAATCCAGGAGCTGGTTTTTTGAAAAGATCAACAAAACTGATAGACTGTTAGCAGGACTAATAAAGAAGAAAAGAGAGAAGAATCAAACAGACGCAACAAAAAATGATAAAGGGGTTATCACCACCAATCCCACAGAAATACTATAAACACCTCTATGCAAATGAACTAGAAAATATAGAAGAAATGGATAAATTCCTGGACACATACATTCTCCCAAGACTAAACCAGGAAGAAGTCGAATCCCTGAAGAGACCGGTAACAGGCTCTGAAATTAAGGCAATAATTAATAGCCTACCAACCAAAAAAAGTCCAGAACCAGACGGATCCACAGCCGAATTCTACCAGAGGTACAAAAAGGAGCTGGTACCACTTCTAAAACTATTCCAAACAATAGAAAAAGAGGGAATCCTCCCTCCCTAACTCATTTTATGAGGCCAACATCATCCTGATACCAAAGCCTGGCAGAGACACAACAAAAAAAGAGAATTTTAGACCAATATCCCTGATGATGTCAATGCAGAAATCCTCAATAAAATACTGGCAAACCGAATCCAGCAGCACATCAAAAAGCTTATCCACCATGATCAAATGGGCTTCATCCCTGGGATGCAAGGCTGGTTCAACAGACGCAAATCAATAAACGTAATCCAGCACACAAACAGAACCAAAGACAAAAACCACATGATTGTCTCAACACACGCAGAAAAGGTCTTTGACAAAATTCAACAGCCCTTCATGCTAAAAACTCTCAATAAATTACATATTGATGGGACGTATCTCAATATAATGAGAGCTATTTATGACAAACCCACAACCAATATCATACTGAATGGACAAAAACCAGAAGCATTCCCTTTGAAAACTGGCACAAGACAGGGATGCCCTCTCTCACCACTC
>NW_012111253.1:184299-185465 GCF_000951035.1 Colobus angolensis palliatus
GCCTGTAATCCCAGCTACTTGGGAGGCTGAGGCAGGAGAATCGCTTGAACTCAGGAGGTGGAGGTTGTAGTGAGCTGAGATTGCACCATTGCACTCCTGCCTGGGCAATAGAGTGAGACTCTGTTTCAAAAAAAAAAAAAAAAGAATGAATGAGAACTACTACTCTTTGATAGCAAACTAGTGTGGCTATAGTCAACAATAATTTCATTGTACATTTAAAAATAACTAAAAGAATATAACAGGATTGTTTGCAACTCGAAAGATAAATGCTTGAGGGGATGGATACCCTATTCTCCATGATGTGATTATTAAGCATTGCATGTCTGTATCAAAACATCTCGTGTACCCCATAAACATATACACCCACCATGTACCTACAAAAACTTAAAACTGAGAAAAAAAAAAAAAAGCCCAACAGAACCTCATCCCCTCCCCATCTAATGCAGGAACATCGAACTGAACTGTCCACCAAAAAAGCACCTTCATAAAAACTAAATCAGGTGACAAATCACAGTACCCAGCTTCAGCAGAATAACAAGAGGAGGCGCGCTGAACAGGGTGGGAAGAACACACTGCCTACACCACCCCCTCCAGCTTGGAAAGAGAACGTGTATGCTTGGGTGAATGACAGCAAAGGGAATGTGATACTCTGCATTGCAACTCAGTGCCACCCTGTCACAGCATCAGGCAGAATTCTGCCAGTGCCCAAGGAGGAGCACTTAGACCAAACCTGGACCTGAGGGGAATCAGTTTCTTCAGTGAGAGGAACCCAAGTCAGTTGACTAAAATGGCCTCAGGTCCCCAAATAAATTTCACCAGCAGCTAGGCCACACTTGGAGGGAGGAAAAGCAAGAATACAGGAGACTTTTTCTCGTAACCAGGCACCAGCCCACCCATAATAAAACAAAACACCAGGCAGAGTCCAAAGGCCCCATTTCCAGGATGTTGCTGTGGAAGAGCACTTCTAGACTCACCCCAGGCAAGAAAGGAATCTGCTTGTGTGGCACGAACAACCTAAGTCCCAAGTCCTGGTTGGCTCCAACACCTGCTGACTAAAGCAGCCTCATCTTTGAAAAAGCATCAGCGGCCGGGCGCGGTGGCTCAAGACTGTAATCCCAGCACTTTGGGAGGCCGAGACGGGTGGATCACGAGGTCAGGAGATCGAG
>NW_012111253.1:185515-187064 GCF_000951035.1 Colobus angolensis palliatus
AAACCCACAACCAATATCATACTGAATGGACAAAAACCAGAAGCATTCCCTTTGAAAACTGGCACAAGACAGGGATGCCCTCTCTCACCACTCGTATTCAACAGAGTGTTGGAAGTTCTGGCCAGGGCAATCAGGCAGGAGAAAGAAATAAAGGGTATTCAATTAGGAAAAGAGAAAGTCAAATTGTCCCTGTCTGCAGATGACATGATTGTATATTTAGAAAACCCCATCGTCTCACCCCAAAATCTCCTTAAGCTGATAAGCAACTTCAGCAAAATCTCAGAATACCCTCATTTAAACTTCTATGAGCCTCAAAAACTTCATTTGTAAAAGGAGCATAATATCATCATCCACAGCATTAGGCTTTAAGAATTAAATGAGGTTAAAGTACATTAAACGACTGTATAGTATGCTTGATTGTGGTTACACCACAATAAATAGTAGCCATTGTATTTTATTAACATTTATTCAACAATTATTTAACTTTTTGCACTCTTAAATTTTATGATATCTTGATGTTACTTTTAAATGGCTCAGAAAAAGAGAATAAAGCATACGTGAAATGTTAAAATTTGGTAAATGTGGATAAAGGGCACACAGGAGTTCTTTACACTATTCTTACAGCTTCACTGCAAGTTTGAAAGCATTTCAAAAGTCAAACATTTGAAAATTCTATATAGTACCCACTCAAATGTTTTAAAATTTTATTCAGAAATGTTGACACGATTCACTAGTAGGAATCACTGACCCAACATGTAACTACCTAGACCTGCATTTTCCACTTTTTACTGTGAACCAGAAGAAATTTAGGAGGAATAGGAGAAATAAGGGAATGAACAGAGAGCATGTGAGGGCTATGAACACGCTACTCTTCAAAGCATAAAGACAACAGTTGAGACTTTCCTACACCAATCAACAAATGCTCTAGTGATGAGGTTTCAAGTACTAATGCCACATGCTTCCTAGTCTGAGGAAAAAAGGTTTAAAGGCTGTAGCCCTACAGCTTCCCTGGTTAAAAGCTTTTCTTGGCAATTTCAAGCTGAAAAAAGGTATTTCAACATAATCCTTATTAGGGGTTCATTTTATGTACCTGTACCTGTTTTTGCATGTTTCCTGTAATTAATAATAACACAGCTGGCATTAAAAACAAAAAACAAAACCCCATAGATACATTTATGAATAATATACTATCTGGACATTGCTGTAAATATTCCATAAAGGGGGGGTTCAATAGAGAAAATAAGAACAGATACATGGGGATTCATTATATTATTATTCTATTTTTGCATGTGTTTGAAATTTCCTATAATACAAAGTTACAAGAGGGAGCAGGCGGAAGGGCAAAGTGGCTGAATAGGGGGAGGTAGAAATGGTTAACAGGTACAAAAAAATAATTAGAAAGAATGAATTCAGGCCGGGTGCACTGGCTCATACCTGTAATCCTAGCACTTTGGGAGGCCAAGGTGGGTGGATTACCTGAGGTCAGGAGTTCAAGATCAGCCTGGCCAACATGGTAAAACCCTGCCTCTATTAAAAATACAAAAATTAG
>NW_012111253.1:189776-191533 GCF_000951035.1 Colobus angolensis palliatus
GAGGGAGGGAGGGAGGGAGGAAGGAAGGGAGGAAGGAAGGAAGGAAGGAAGGGAAAAATCTTGCAACTGAGAATATTGTACTCAGCAAAGCTATCCTTCAAATATCAGGGGAACCAGCCCCCAATATTTCAACGTAGGTTCTTTTCTATTTTCCCTAAGTGTCGGCCGGTCTGAGAAACAGAAAGAGTACAAAGAGAGAAATTTTACAGCTGGGCCTCCAGGGGTGCCACCACACACTGGTAGGAGCATGATGGAGACCTCGAGCCACAAAACCAGCAAGTTTTTATTCCGGATTTTGAAAGCGGAAGGGGTGTACAAACAGGAAGTAAGTTACAAAGATCACATGCTTCAAAGGGCAATAAAAGATCACAAGGCAAGGACAAAATTAGAATTACTGATGAGGGTCCGTGTCCCGCTGTGCACACATTGTCTTGATAAACATCTGAACAGGAAACAGGATTCAAGAGCAGACAACCCATCTGACTAGAATTCACCAGGCTGGAATTTCCTAATCCTAGCAAGCCTAAGGGTACTGCAGGACACTAGGGCATATTTCAGTTCTTATCTCAACCACGTAAGACAGACACTCCCAAAGTGGCCATTCATAGACCTCCCCCCAGGAATGCACTCCTTCCCCAGGGTATCAATTACTAATATTCCTTGCTGGGAAAAGAATTCAGCATATTTCTCCTACTCATACATCCATCTAAAGGCTTTAAGTAAGAAGAAAAATACAGCTCTATTCTGCCCAACCCAGCAGGCAGTCAGACCTTATGGTTATCCTTCTTTGTTCCCTGAAAATCGCTGTTATTCTGTTCTTTTTCAGGGTGCACTGATTTTATATAGTTCAAACACATGTTTCACAAACAATTTGTACAGTTAACGCAAGCATTACAGGGTCCTGAGGTGACATACATCCTCAGCTTACAAACATGATGGGATTAAGAGATTAAAGTAAAGACAGGCATAAGAAATTATAAGAGTATTGATTGGGGAAGTGATAAATGTCCAAGAAATCTTCAAAATTCATGTCCAGAGACTGCAGTAAGACAGGTGTAAAAAATTATAAAAATATTAATTTGGGGAACTGATAAGTATTCATGAAATCTTCACAATTTATGTTCTGCCACGGCTTCAACCGGTCCCTCCATTTGGGGTCCCTGACTTCCCATAATATTGAAATATAAAGGAGAAATGAAGACTTTCCTGGGTAAACAAAAGACAAGGGAATTCACCACCAGATGTGTCTTACAAAAAATGCTACAGTTCTTCAATCTGAAAGAAAAGAACTCTAGCATGCAACAAAAAATGTAAATACACAAATTCAAAATACTCTAATACTGTATAGAGCATTCTAAAGGTACTAAAGGCATTCTAATACTGCATTCTAAAAATACTCTAATACTGTATAGAGTATTAAGAGTATCTTTGTATTAGAGTATCTTTAGTCTCCTTATCTAACACTCTATAGAATCTTTAGTATGAAGACTAAAACATAAACTTTTCAAAAATAATGACTACAACAATTTGTTAAAAGATAGGCAATATAAAAATATGTTTTTTTGTTTGTTTGTTTGTTTGTTTTTGAGACGGAGTCTCGCTCTGTCGGCCAGGCTGGACTGCAGTGGCCGGATCTCAGCTCACTGCAAGCTCTGCCTCCCGGGTTTTTTATGCCATTCTCCTGCCTCAGCTTCCCGAGTAGCTGGGACTACAGGCAGCCGCCACCTCGCCCGGCTAGTTTTTTGTATTTTTTAGTA
>NW_012111253.1:191583-192890 GCF_000951035.1 Colobus angolensis palliatus
AAAAAAAAAAAAAAAAAGCATCAGCGGCAGTCAGGTGGTCACAGGTCTTCGGTGAGCCCTGGTACTGTGCTGGTCTGGGAGGCCATGGGCTTTGGGTGCAACCCAGCATGGTATGGTGCTAGCTGCTGTGGCCACAGGAGTGCCCACATTACCCCTCCCCTAACTTCAGGCAGCTCATTGTGGAGAGACACTCCCTCTACCTGGGGGAAAGAGAGGGAAGAGGGCAAGAAACTTTGCCTGGGAACCCAGAGAATACTCCCTTATCTTCCCCAAGTCCATCAATGCTGGGTATGTAGGTGTCTGTAACAGCTGCAGCACACCTGGGCTTAGGGTGCCCTCTAGTGCTGAAATGACTGCAGTGACCACAGGCTTAGGGAACTCAACACTCAGTCATATTCGATTTCTTGGAAGGCCCTCTGAAGGACAGGTACAAACAAGGCCAGACTGTGAAAACTGGAATAAATATTTACCTCTTCAACACCCAAACACTGATGAATGTTCACAAGCATCAAGGACATTTGAGAAAACATGTTCTAAAAAACATTCACGCTAAACAAACAGGCTAAATAAGCAGGCACCAGCGACTAATTCTGGAGTGGTGTAGATATGTGACCTCTCAGACAGGTAATTCAAGATAGCTGTTTTAAGGATGCTCAACAACTTCAAGGAAACATGGAGAAGTAATTCAGAAACTTACAAGAGAAATTTAGCAAAGAGATTAAAATGGAGGAAAAAATCAAATCTTAGAGCTGAAAAAATGTAATGGATGACTGAAAAATACTTCGGTGTGTCTCAACAGTAGAACTGATCAAGTAGAAGAAAGAATTAGTGAGCTCTAAGACAGGCTATTTGAAAACTCACAGTCAGAGGAGAAAAATGCAGAAGAATGAGATACACTTACAAGACCTGGAAAACAGCTTCAAAGAGGCTAAGAGTTATTTGCCTTAAAGAGGAAATAGAGAAAGAAACAGGTGTAGAAAGTTTATTCAAAGAAATAATCAACAAAGAACTTTCAGAACATGGAAAAAGACAAACACCCAGGTCAAAGAAGGTCAAAGACTAAGAAGATTCAACCCAAATAAGATTACCCTAAGGCATACAATAAACTCGCAAAGGTCATGAACGAAGAGAGGATCCCAAAACTAGCAAGAGAAAAGAAGCAAGTAAGATATAAAGGAGCTCTGATATGTCTGGTGGCAGAAATCTTACAGACCAGGAGGGAGTGGAATAACATATTCAAAGTGCTGAAAGAAAGGAAAGAAAGGAAGAAAAAGAGGGAGGGAGGGAGGGAGGAAGGAAGGGAGGAA
>NW_012111253.1:195224-197546 GCF_000951035.1 Colobus angolensis palliatus
CAGCCTGGCCAATGTGGCAAAACCTCGTCTCTACTAAAAAAAAATAAAAATAAAAAAATTGGCCAGGCATGGTGGCTTGTGCCTTTAGGCCCAGCTACTTGGGAGGCTGAGGCAGGAGAATCACTTAAACCCAGGAGGTGGAGGCTGCAGTGAGCTGAGATTGCTGCACTCCAGCCTGGGCAATGGAGTGAGACTCCATTTCGGATAAAAAAAAAAAAAAGAAATTCACTTAACCTATAAAGATACACATAGATTGAAGGTAAAGGTATGAAAAAGATACTTCATGCAAATGAAAACCCAAAAAGAACAGACGTAACTATACTTGCATCAGATTAAGACTTCAAGTCAAAAACTAGAAAAAGACCAAGGTCATTATGTAACGATAAAGGGCTCAATTCAGCAAGAGGATATAAAGGTTATAAATATATATGCACACAGTATTGGAGCACTCAAACGCATAAAGCATAATAGATTTAAAGGGAGAGATAGACTGCAACACAATAATAGTTGAAGACTGACTTCAACACCCCATTTCCAGTAATGGACAGGTCATTCAGACAGAAAATCAAGCAACCCAAATCGAAACTGAACTACACTCTAGACAAAATGGACCTGACATTTACAGAACATTTCATCCAACTGCTGTAGAATACACATCTTTTCTCATCAGCACATGGAACATTTTCCAGGATAGACCATATGTTAGACTACAAAGCAAGTCTCAAGCAATTCAAAAAAATCTAAATCATATCAAGTATCTTTTCTGACTATAATGGAATAAAACTAGAAATCAATAACAAGTGGAACTTTGGAAACTATAGAAATACACGGAAATTAAACAACATGTTCTTGAACAACCAACAGATCTATGAAAAAAATTAAGAAAGAAAAATTTAAAATTTCTTGATTCAAATGAAAATAAAAACACAACATACCAAAATCTATGGGAAACAGCAAAAGCAGTGCTAAGTGGGAAGTTTACAGCAATAAATGTTTACATCAGAAAAGTATAAAGGCTTCATATAAAGAACATAATGATGCACTTTAAAGAACTAGAAAAGCAAAAGCTAAGCAAACCCAAAATTAATAAAGGAAAGAAATAATAAAATTCAGAACAGAAGTAAATGAAATTGAGACTAAAAAAACTACAGAAGATTAATGAAATGAAAAATTGGGTTCTTTAAAAGATAAATAAAAAATTATTAGAACTGATAAACAAAGTCAGTAAGTTACAGGATACAAAATTAATATATAAACAGTTGCATTATATGTGACATGCTTTGGATTTGTGTCCCTGCCCAAATCGCATGACTGAACAGTAATCCCCAATGTTGGAGGAGGGGCCTGGTGGTGGGGTGACTGGATCATGGGAGTGGACTTCTCCCTTACTCTTCTGATAGTGAGTAAATTCTCATAAGGTCTGGTTGTTTAAAAGTGTGTAGCACCTCCTGCTTTGTTCGTTTTCTCCTGCTCCTGCCATGTAAGACACGCCTGCTTCCTCTTTGCCTTCTGCCAAGATTGTAAGTTTTTTGAGGCCTTCCCAGACATGCTTACTGTACAGCCTGCAGAACTGTGAGTCAATTAAATCTCTTTTCTTTATAAGTTACCCAGTTACGGCAGTGTGAGAACAGACTAATAGGCCAGCAGCAAACAATTTGAAAAAGAAATCAAGAAAGCAATCCTGCTTATAACGGCTACCAAAAAAAACCAAAAAACAAAAACCTAGGGACAAATTATAAACAAAGAAGTAAAAGCTCTCTGTAATGAAAACTATAAACATTGATGAAAGAAATTAAAAAGAACACACAAAAGAGAATACAAGGGACGGAGCAAGATGGCTGAATAGGAACAGCTCCAGTCTCCAACTCCCAGCACCAGCGACACAGAAGACCGGTGATTTCTGCATTTTCAACTGAGGTACTGGGGTCATCTCACTAGGGAGTGCCAGACAATCGGTGCTGGTCAGCTGCTGCAGCCAGACCAGCGAGAGCTGAAGCAGGGCGAGGCATCGCCTCACCTGGGAAGCGCAAGGGGGAAGGGAATCCCTTTTCCTAGCCAGGGGAACTGAGACACACAATACCTGGAAAATCGGGTAACTCCCAACCCAATACTGCACTTTAAAGCAAACGGGCACACCAGGAGAATATATCCCACACCTGGCTAGGAGGGCCCCACGCCCACGGAGCCTCCCTCATTGCTAACAGAGAAGTCTGCGATCTAACCGCAAGGCAGCAGCGAGGCAAAGAAGCAGCAGCAGAAACCTTTGCAGACGCAAACGACTCTGTCTGACAGCTTTGAAGAGAGCAGTGGATCTCCCAACAC
>NW_012111253.1:203542-215945 GCF_000951035.1 Colobus angolensis palliatus
CTTAAGTTCAGCATTACTCTCTGCGTTTTTAAGCATGTGCAGCAAAAATTCAGCACTCTTTTTGGGCCATCGACCTTGTGTCCAGCCCCACTGCTTGGCCTGGGCACACCTGCCAACTCCACCATTGTAACGTCGGAATGGTACACACTGTTTCTGTAAAGTGACATCTTTCAGATACTTTGTGGCTTTTCGAATATGCATACCCTTGATGGCCTGGGCAGTTTCACGAGTGTTCTTAAAGTGAACACGAAGATTGGAACCTCTTGATTTGCATGATTTCGTGGGGTTCTCCGGGTCAAGTGAATAGCGAACCATTTTCACAGATTACCTCAGGCCGCTTAGGGGAAGAGAGTCAACTCATTTTCAACAAAGGCATCAAGAACATATATTGAGGAAGGAATAGTCTCTTCAGTAAGCTGTGCTAGAAAAACTAGATATCCACATGTAGAAAAATGAAACTGGGCCCCTTTGTCTCACCATATCAAACCACAATAGACTTAAATATAAGATCTGAATGTTGAGACTACTACAAAAAAACGTTGGAGAAACATTTCAGAATATTGGTCTGGGCACAGATTTCTTAAGTAAGATCATAAAAGCACAGAACAACTAAAGCAAAAATTGACAAATGGGATTATATCAAGCTAAAAAGCTTCTGCACAGCAAAGGAAACATCCAACACAGTGAAGAGACAACCTATGGCATAGACGAAAATATCTGCAAATTATCCATCTGACAAGAGATTAAAATACACAGTAAGTAAGGAATTCAACTCAATAGCAAATAAACAATCTGATTTGAAAATGGACAAAAGATCTGAATAGTTATTTCTCAAAAAAAGGTATATAAATGGCCAACAAGTATATGACAAAAAGTTCAGCATCACTAATCATGATAGAAATGCAGAGAAAAACTACAATGAGATCTCATCTCACCCTAGTTAGAATAGCCATTATCAAGAAGACAGAAAACAATACATGATAGTCAGAATGTGAAGAAAGGAGAACATTAATACACTGTTCGTGGGAAAACAGTATGAAGGTTCCTCAAAAAACTAAAAAACTATCATATAACCCAGCAATCCCAGTATGTATCCTAAGTATATATCCAGAAGAAAGAAAATCTGTATTCTGAAGAGGTATTTGTACTCCAATGTTTACTGCAGCACTATTAACAATAGCCAAAACAAGATATCAATCTAAGTGTCCAGCAACAGATGAATGGATTTTTAAAAAGTGGTATACATACACAATGGAATATTATTCAGCCATAAAAAAGAATGAAATCCTGTTGCTGACAGCAACATAGATGGAACTGGAGGACATTGTATTTAGTGAAATAAGCCAGGCACAGAGCAAATATCCTATGTTCTCACTTATATGTGAGAAAATTGATCTTATGGAGGTAGTGAACAAATGGTGGTTACCAAAGGCCAGGAAAGGTAATGGAGAGGCAGGGAAGAGAGCTTGGCTAATGGGAACAAAAATACAGTTAGAAAAATTAAGTTTTAGTGTTTGGCAGAACAACAGGGCAAATATAGTTAATAAGAATTTATTGTATATTTCAAAATAGTGAGAAGAGAAAATCTGACATGCTCCGAACACAAAGAAATGAAAAATGCTTAAGGTGATGGATATCCCAATTACCCTAATTTGATCATTATACATTGTATGCTTGTATCAAAATATCATATATATCCCATAAATATGTACAACTATTATGTATCAATTTAAAAAATTAAAAATGGGAGAGGCAGAGTGGCTTATGCCTGTAATCCCAGCATTTCGGGAGATCTAGGTGGGAGGATCACTTGAGCCCAGGAGTTCAAGACCACTCTAGGCAACACAGGGATACTCTGTCTCTATAAAAAATTAAAATATTAGCCAGGCATGGTGGCGCATGCCTGTGGTCCCAGCTGCTTGGAAGGTGAGGTGGGAGGATGGTTTGAGCCTGGGAGACGTAGTGTACTCCAGCCTCGGTGACACAATGAGATCCTGTTGTAAAAACAAAATAAATAAATAAAACAGTTAAAAGAAACCAAAAAAACCTTCAGCACTATGTCCTATTTGACTGTGAAGATACTCTGCTTCTGTTTCATGGTTTTCATTATTCTCATCATTTAATCTCTGTACCTTATTTCCATACTTCTAGCTTTTCATGTATTTCTAAACTCTTAAAATAATGACATTAAAAGTAAGTTAAGAATCCAGAGAAGCCTTCATTAGAAAAAACAAAACAGGCCGGGTGCAGTGGTCTACATCTGTAATCCCAGCACTTTAGGAGGCCAAGGTGGGCAGATCACCTGAGGTCAGAAGTTCAAGACCGGCCTGGTCAACATGGTGAAACCTCATCTCTATTAAAAATACAAATATTAGCCAGGCATGGTGGCATGCACCTGTAATCCCAGCTACTTGGGAGGCTGACAGAGAAGAACTGCTTGAACCCAGGAGGTGGAGGTTGCAGTGAGCCAATATCATGCCACTTTACTCCAGCCTGGGAGACAGAGCGAAACTCCATCTCAAAAAAAGAAAAAAAAAAAAAAAACCTAGAAGAAACCCACCTCACTCAGGGATTTAAATCTACTAGGGTAGATTCTTTAGCAAGGCAACAATGTGAGAAGGAAGTAGGAGGCTTTCAAAAGCTCAGTACAAGGCGGCCAAAGAGGCTGGTATACAGAAAGTGAGTGAACGTCAAGGATCAAGGCTAGGGAAAGAAGGGCCAGATCAGGCCATGCTGAGACAGTACACTATCCTGGCATTTGCCTACTCGTAGGTCTTCTCCACTACACACTAGGCATCTAGAGGACAGAAGCTAAATCATCAGACTTGAAAACAACTGAAATACCAACTGAAACACTCAAGAACAACTGTTTTTTAAAGGCTCACTCCACACATCTGGCTGATGGGGTATGTGGGTATATTTCCCCTTCTACCTACACTGCACCGTGCTTTGCTCAAAAATTTTAAGAAAAGGTCTTTCCTTCATAGGTGATTTAGTCAATGCTATACCAGCACAGTGATGAGCACAAAACTAGTACTCAAGTATCTGGTGAATAAACGAGTAAATGCTTAATTAAAAATCTCACAGCATGCAAAACTGCACCTAAAAAAAAACCAAAAACCAATGCCTTTTCTTTGAATAACTAACAATCAGGTAGCAATATAAATACCTCCACAGAATCCATCAGACCTTGCAAGAGGAGTTTCTGGTGAGGAAAATCTCCATCCCCAACTGGAAAATATCCCAGTGTTTGGATTGCTCGTTCTTTCATCTGGAAGAACATCAAATTTTTTTCTTTTAAACAGAGTATATACTAGCTTTACCCCAGCACAGTATTTCCAAAATGAGATGATAGGGAAGGGCAGTCTATCTAACACCTCAATGCATAAGTTTTTACAAAAGCATCAAATTTTACAGTCGTATGTCTATAAGTCATTGAAGGTAGAAACACACAAATCTGAGTCCACTAAGGATCCACAGCTGCAAAAGAAGAAAGAAGAAAGCCTCTAGGCTTATTACCTTTCAAACGATAATGATTTAAAATGTGGGTTCTGGGCCCAGTGGACCTAGGACCAAATCACATCTCAACCATTCCAGCCTATACTGGTGTGTGACCTTAAGCAAGTTACTTCCCCTCTCTGTGACGCTGTTTCCTCATGTTAGCTCATATAGAGATGACAACTGTGCCTATTTCACTAGACCTTTTAGAAGATTCAATCAATGCATGCAAAGCACTTAACACACTCTCTGGCACATTAGAAGTGCTTAACAATATTTGGCAATGATTAGTTAATAGCTAATAAAAACTATACTGTGTATCTTCTCAGAAAGTTGTAAACAGTAGCTAGACCAAGATTAAGATTATATCAGTTAGGCCAGGCTCAGTGGCTCAAGCCTGTAATCCCAGCACTTTGGGAGGCTGAGGCAGGTGGGAGTGCCTGAGGTCAGGAGTTCGAGACCAGCCTGGCCAACCCCATCTCTAGCAGAAGTACAAAAATTAGCTGGACATGGTGGCGTGCACCTATAATCTCAGCTACTCAGGAGGCTGAGGCAGGAGAATCACCCGCCTGAACCTGGGAGACAGAGGTTGCAGTGAGCCATGATCGCACCGCTGCACTCCACTTGAACGACAAGAGCAAAACTCCATCTCACACACAAAAAAAAAGATTGTATCAATTAAACTTGTAGTAGTAAACTGGTATTTCTGCTCATTAAATCATCTTATACCTCAAAATTGAGGTGTTCTGATCACAAAACTGGCTTTAGGCAGTTAGGATTTATATTTGGCCTAAAATTAAAAAAAAAAATCATAAAACTACTTAACATTTTATTCTACACCTTTTGCATGACAAAAGATATTTCCTGATTAATTTAATACTTCACTCAAATCTTAACAGTTATAAAGATCTAAATTGGAATGACTTTGAATGAATTGGAATGGGTCAAAAGATGTACACACTAAGATTGTACACAGATCACCTCTAGTTCAAAAGTAAACACTTAGATTTGCTTCTTTATCACCCATTTTTACATTAAATCCTTCCTCCAGCTGTAATGCCATCTATTCTCATTATAATTTGTTTTTGCTCATTTATTCACAGAAAGACAGAATTCCAGAAAGGGAAGAAATAAGAAAAAGACTTACCTTATTTGTCTCTTTACTGGAAGGTATTCTACTTAATAAGCTTTCTACAAGATGCAATTTGGTAAAGCCAGATCCCTCACTGGGGATTGGAAGTGGACCATTTCTGCCTATTTCACCCAGGGCTGTGCAGGCAGCAATTGCCAGGAGGGGTGATGTACTGTCCAAAAATGAGCCTGTAAGCACATTTAGCCAAAAAGAGAATTATATACCATTATTCTTACGACCCAAAGCAACCAGTGATGTACTCAAGATTTTTTTAAGATGGCAAAATAAAATCAAGGTGTACAATATCTTTGAGTTGACAATTTGTTAACATTTATTCAGTGGAAAGACAACATGGCAACAGGGGATAGAGTAGTATTTTTTTAATGTATAAATTTTTTTACCATAATAGGATCATCCCTGTTTATAAAAACATGTAGGGAAAAAAAACGTAGAGAAAAAAAATGGAGTGCTTTTACTGCTTTGTTTTTTGTTTTGTTTTGCTTTGTTTTTTTGAGACAAGGTCTAGCTCTGTCACCCAGGCAGGAGAGCAGTGGTATGATCATGGCTCACTGCAGCCTCGACCTCCCAGGCTCCAATGATTCTCCCACCTTAGCCTCCTCAGTAGTTGAGACTACAGGTACACGCCACTATACCAAAAATTAACAAGCTAAGTTTGTTAATTTTTTTTGTAGAGGCTAGGTCTCATGATCATGGCTCACTGCAGCCTCGACCTCCCAGGCTCCAATGATTCTCCCACCTTAGCCTCCTCAGTAGTTGAGGCTACAGGTACACGCCACTATACCAAAAATTAACAAGCTAAGTTTGTTAATTTTTTTTGTAGAGGCTAGGTCTCACTATGCTGACTAGACTGGTCTCAAACTCCTGGACTCAAGTGATCCTCCCACCTTGGCCTCCCAAAGTACTGAGATTATAGGCATGAGTTACCACACCCAGCCTTTGTTGTTATTAAAAATACAGAATTTATCAAGTAAGTTTTTTGTGAAAAAACTTGTGTCTTTAAAGTACAATGCCATAAAAAGAAACTGAAATGCCATATTAAAATTTAACATAATTCAAAAGCTGCAACACCCAAGTCGGCATAAAGACATTGATTACCTATTGTTTCTGTAGCACTCTGAATGAGTTCCTCTTGATCAGGGAGGGTGTCAGCATTTCTCTCCAGGTCTTGTTGCTCTGCCATTCTCATTTTCTTTTTAGCCAAATACCTTCCCACTGTGAATCCCAATGCAAGCAAGGATCCATGCTGTACCTCCGGGCTCTGAATTTAGCAAAACAATAGCATATCTCTGGCTCTTTCTCATGTATGCAAAACTACAGGGCAGTAACTGTGTGTCTATTAGGATCATCTCACCAACAAAACATAAGGCTAAAGAATAAAGTGAACACTTGAGGTTTCACTGGATGCTAATGCATTGAGCTTAGGGAATAAGAGAAACCTTGAGTTTCTAATGGAATTTTGAGAAGCTGAATCTTGATTCACTTTAAGATTTACATTCTCTAATTCCATGCCCACTCCAATTCCAGGTGAGATGACTTTCCTACATGCTCCTACATGCTCCCACGCCACTTTCTAGCTTACAGCACTTACATAACTAGAATATCATAACTTTCACACATAATGTCTTTCTATTGCCAACAAAAGACAATGAATAGATCCTATTTCTAATTGCCAAAACCTCCAAACACAAGGTAACCAACAGACTATTTGAAGTAAAACTTGTTTTTTCACTGGCAGCAGATGAGGAAGAAAAATGCAGCTAACATTTCTTGCTCTCAGTACTAATCAGGCCCGACCCTGCTTAGTTTTAGTTTCCAAGATCAGATGAGATTAGGTGTGCTCACGGTGGTATGGCTGCAGGTTCTGAGCATCCTGTTGTACCAGGGATTCTCATGTATTTATGAATCACTGTACTCCTAGCACCTAAAACAGTGCTTATCAGACACAGCACCATACTTGTTAAGTGAGCTGACTGAACTAATGTATTACCTATCTCATTTACTCTTTACAGTCATAAAAGCAAGGAATTTATAAGTTCATTTTACAAATGAGAAGATAAATATCAAAAATAAGTTAGATCCTTTTATGAAACCCTATCTCCCACAAAAAGGAATGAAAACAAAATAACATACGTGATTGTCTTTTGTAGTCTTTATAAGCTGTTCTATCATTGATTTCAACTCATTCCCCGACACTGTTGATACCACCACAGAATAAAACAATGCTGCCAGTTCGCGCATTTCTTCTTTACTGCTATTCATCAGACTCTGAGCAGTATAAAAAAAAATATACACATGACACAGAACCACGAGCCTCATTACAACATCTTTTAAAATTAAAAGAATATTCAATCTGTTGATGGATATTGAGGAAAAAAAGCTATTATTTGAAAACAAAATGAAAGTTGAATGAATTATATAACAAAATCTTAGGTCCATTTTCATCAAAGATACACAAGCACAAAACAGGTGAAATTTATTCACAGATGATCTAAAACAAGGGTCAGCAAACTTCTGTAAAAAAACTGAAAGGCTTTATGGGCCATTTGGTCTCTGCTGCAACTACTCCATTCTGCCACTGCAGTACAAAGGCAGCAACAGACAATACGCAACGAATGAGTGTGGCTAGGTTCCAGTAAAACATGGACACGACAGGGTTTGTGCCGTGAAATGTTATTCGTTTCTTGATTTTTTTTTCCACATTTAAAAATGTAAAAACCATTCTTAGCTTGCAAACCATACAAAAACAGGAGGCAGGCCCTATTTGGACTTTTGATTACTGTATGACAACCTCTCATCTAAAACATCAAAGCTCAAAAACTTTAAAATAATTTTAAAATCAGTAAATATTCATAAGAAATAAAAAAACCTTTTTAAAATAGAAGCAATTTCGTAAGACCAGATTATCCAGAAATGTGCAAAACTCACACCTCTTGGTAAATTTCATGTTTTCACCCTTAAAGATATAATTTGTACATTTTAACCATCATTCAAGCTGTATTTTCCAAAAAAAGAACCGCAATATGTAGCACATGGAGATACAGAAAACTGTATGGGCCAATACTCATACTGAAAAAAAATTATTCATTATTTATCTGAAATGCAAATTTAATTGAGTATCTTATATTTTTACTTGCTAAACCTGGCATCCCTTTTGATATAGCCATGGGACAGGAACACCCTCACACATGACTGGTAGAAGTGTACATTGGTACCACACACATGGAGGGTGTGGCATTATCTATGAAAATTACAAAAGTACATGTCCTCTGGTCCAGCTATTCCACTTCTGGGGAATCCATCTAAAACATATACTTCCTCAATACGCAAGATGATAGATTATTCATTGTAGCAGAATGGAAGTACTCTACGTGACCATCTATAAAGATCTAGAATACATGATAGTACACTCATACAATAAAAACTGAGGCTGTTAAAGAAGATGCGCTCTCCATAGTTGTAGTGGAGTATCTCTCTACTATAAAGTGAAAGAATGTATAAAACAGTATGAATAGTATGCTGCTTTTTATAAAAAGATGGACAAAAATTTTAAATGCATATTTTTATGTGTATGTACATAAGTAAACTCTAGAACGGATGCCATACATAAATGGTGACTTACATATGTTTGTCAGAGGGGAGAGGAAAGGGCAAAAATTAGGGTAGGTTGGAGATGGTTATGGAAAGGAGACATTTTACACAGTCTTTATTTAAACTACACAAATCCATTGCTTATTTTTTCTTAAAAAAAAAAAAATCAAAAAACTTTCGAAACAGAAAAGGAAATTTTCTTTATACTCCTATGCTTCTCAATTCATCTCCCATTCTCCTCCAGATGTGTCAAGGAGACATAGTGACCTACATGCTTCCCAGTAAGTGTCTGATGATGAGAGAGTTTTCAAAACGACCTTAAGGCAGAAAAGGTCATAGGGATGCTGGCAGGAAAAAGAAATCATGAGGTTAAAGTCTGAAATACAATTTTTTTTAAAAAAAAAAAAGGTACATGCAGAACATACCTTTATCCATTCTGTTTTGTCTACAAATTTGGTAGCCAGCTTTTCTGGATACACTGACACAGCTTCCAACAGACAGTACATAACCGGCAAACCTAAGTAAGAATTTGGAACCACTTTAAATTTCAAGAAAAGTAATGAACATACAGGGATCACAAAATTCCTTTCAAGTATAAGGCCACTGCTTTAGCACACATTCTTTTGGTTCTATTTAAAAAAAAAAAAAAAAAACCTACACAACCTAAATATAGTATGTGATTCACTACAGCAAATTTACAGATGAGCTATCTATAAAAAGGATATCCTGTTCTTCACATCTACTTCCGAAGTAAAAATGTATTATCTATTGTTAGCATTTCTTTCTGAAAAAAGAAGTAGTGTATCCAGAATGAATAAGATAAGTTTAAAAAAAAAACAAAGGCTAATGTTCGGTTACAGAAGTGAAGAGAAAGAATAATTTTGCTATAATTTGTTAGCTAAGTTTAAAATTAGATTTTTGCTTAAGTGCTTTAATATCTTCCCTTCACGTCGCAAATTCCTACCTCCAACACCTGCTAACAGCTGCTGAAGCAGGCCAATGTAGATCTGGACAGGGTTAGTTTCCCCACTCTTGTTAGAAGATGATGAGGGTGCCGTCTGCCCGCCTGACATTAAAGTCCGTATGTAGCGTCCAATGGCTGGAGCATGATCCTGCATATCAGCCAAACTCTGAGAGGTGGGCACGACCCCCGCACTGTGCGCAAGGCACATGCGCAAGTACAGAACGATCTACAAACAGAACGGAGAGGAAGACTGCATAAGCTTCTCAAAAAGTCAATGTGGGAAGGTACTCTTCAAAGTAACAATTTCTAGTTTTGATTCACCCACCCTTCTTTATAAAGCTATTCCAATCCTCATGGAAGGCAGAAAATACGCCATAATGGAGCAAAATTTGCATAACAAGGTTTGCAAATCCAAAGAATTTTTTAAGATTGTTAAAATGCAAACTGAACTTTTAAAGTCAGAAATTGGAGCTGGAGGCTGTTATCCTTAGCAAACTAAGCAGGAACAGAAAATCAAATACCACATGTTCTCACTTGTAAGTGGGAGTCAGATGATAAGAACTTCTGAATGCAAAGAAGCAAACAACAGACACTGGGGTCTACTTGAAGAGAGAGGGTGGGAGGAGGGAGAGGAGCAGAAAAGATAACTATGGGGGGTATTGGGCTTAATATCTGGGTAATGAAATAGTATATATAACAAACCCCCATGACATATATTTACCTATATATCAAACCTTTACATGAAACCTCAAACCTGAAAGTTAAAAATTATAATAAAAATCATTATTTTTTAAAAGCTGTATGTGTGTGTTTGTGTGTGTGTGTGTGTGTGTGTGTGAGAGAGAGAGAGAGAGACAAAGACAGAGAGAGAGAGAGAGGACAGAAATCTGAAGCAAATGGCCTATTATTCCTGCAGAATTCCAGTTGTGTTTACTCCACTGACACAAGAATTTGAGAAAATGGGTTCAATTCATCTACAGAAAAATAGATATAACATCATAAAAACCTCTAATATAGACCAGACACAGTGGCTCACGCCTGTAATCCCAACACTTTGGGAGGCTGAGGCAGGAGGACTGCTTTAGCCCAGGAGTTCAAGACCAGCCTGGGAAACATGGTGAAACCTATCTCTACCAAAAAGATAACCAAATGAGCCAGGAGTGGTGGTGCATGCCTGTAGTCTCGGCTACTCAGGAGACTGAGTCAGGAGATTCACTTGAGCCCAGGAGGCGAGGGTGTAATGAGCCGAGATCACGCCATTCACTGTACTCCAGCCTGGGCAGCAGAGTGAGACTCCTTCTCAAAAACAAATGAAACTAGTAGGCTTCACAAAACCTAAAAAGTTAGCACCAGGTGGCCCTAGATAGGGTCCCACACTGCCTAGATAGGGTCCCACCCTGCCTCGATAGTGTTCCACCCTGATAGGGTCCCACCCCTGCCAATTCCGGGAAACAACCTCATGAGGTCCCACCCTGCCAATTCCAGGGGTCTCACCCTGCCTCAAAGTTCCCGGAATTATCAACTCCAGGAAAGAACCTCATAAGGTCCTGCTCTAACCAATTAAACTAAGACCCCTTGCTCAGGCTATAGCTAGACCCAATCATTTTACGCCTTAAGCTTTGTTTGAATTTCGCGCCATAAGCTGTGTTTGAACTTGTGTTAGCATATATAAACAGCCTGTAACAAGCAGTCGGGGTCCCAGGACCAACTTAGAGCTTGGGACCCTAGCGCGCTAGTAATAAATAACTCTCTGCTGTGAACTTCGTGTCGGTGATCCTTCGCGACGACCCCTGCCCAGGAGGGAATCGAGAGTTTGGTTCCAACACAAACAAACAAAAACAACCCTTATATAAACAGGCTACCAAGGAGTCCATCCTCTGGAAGCTTTTTCACTGATCATTAGGATAGGCAGCAAATTCACTGTGAATATTCTTACTCTGAACAAGAGTACTTCTTGTAATTTACCTAGTGCAAGTCAATGATCTAAAAAACAGAATTTCCCTTAATAAGTGTGATCAATTAATCCTCTCCAACCTTCAAAACTAAATAACCCTAACAACCTCAACAACATGTTGGCTTTAAAACCCAAAACTAACTTGCTGCAAAATCCCAACAGTAATCACTACAGAACATCCAGTTTTTTCACAAAAAGAATCTCACTGAGATAAATGTATTTACGTACTTCACTATGAATTAAAATAATACCAATTTCCCAATACTGTTTTTTTAAATAAACAACCAGATGAAGAACAATGACACAATATGGGTTTACCTAAAACACAACAAAATGACAGACACCTCTTCGGGTGTGGTGTGATCTTTTTAGAACACTTACAAAAAGTAAATAGAAATATATGAAAATTCTACCTCTCCAAAGGCTGCTGGGTTAAATGGAAGGACAGTAGTCCCGGTCATGTATTTGACTGGAGTTTTCATTCGATGAGAAGCCTAAGTTTAAAAAGTCCAAAACAGACACAATTACTGAAAAATGGAGCATACCTGCCCTTCCTCAACTCAGAAACAACTGTATTTCTAGCTACATGTCCAAAGTTTGCTTCTTTTTCTGATTAAAACATTTTCCACTTTCCTATTAACCATGCTGATCATGCATGTCCATCACACACTAAATGACAAGTGTGTTGCCCTTTTTCCATGTTTGTACTGGCTTGTTTAAAAATAATAAACCTATTCCAGACGTCTACTAATATGGTCATCTCAGGTCACTGCATGCCAGTTATTTTCATTAATAATGAAAGTAAGAGGAAACTACAAGCACAGAGAATCCTCTGACCACAAATAGACGGTGTTGCTATATGGAAAACAGAATAATGGCTGCTGCATACTGACCTTCAACTCCCTTAAGGTGCCTACCTAGCAAAGAGCTAGGATCACCAGTGGAGGTAAAAGGTAGGAAGGTGTCCTCTGGCAAAGTGGGACAGAGTCAAGGCCTGGAGGGGGTGGATGGTCATTACTGCCAATATCCTGGATCTACCAGCAGAAAACACTGTGCAAAAGCAGAGGCTTACAAGAGCAGATGGGATGCTCTCTTATGAACATGGTGGGAAGAACATGAACTATTCCCTGAAGCATCCTTATACTAACCCTAAAGAGTGCCCTTAAAAATAAAAAGGAGAACCAGCGTGGGCAATATAGCTAAATCCTGTCTCTACAAAAAATACAAAAATTAGCCAGGCACGGTG